>NW_026894544.1:0-111889 GCF_032452875.1 Bos javanicus
TCATGCACTGATCACGTGGCTGATCATGCACTGATCATGGCTGATCATACACTGATTCATGCGACTGATCATGCACTGATCATGTGACTGATCATGCACTGATCACTTGGCTATGATGCACTGATCACTGGCTGATCATACACTGATCACTTGCCTGGTCATGCACTGATCACATGACTGATCATGCACTGATCACGTGACTGATCATGCACTGATCACGTGGCTGATCATGCACTGATCACGTGGCTGATCATGCACTGATCACGTGGCTACCATGCACTGATCACGTGACTGATCATACAACCATCACGTGACTGATCATGCACTGATCACTGGCTATCATGCACTGATCACGTGGCTATCATGCACTGATCACGTGCCTGATCATGCACTGATCACGTGGCTGATCACACACTGATCACGTGACTGATCATGCACTGATCACGTGGCTATCATGCACTGATCACGTGGCTGATCATGCAATGATCACGTAGCTACCATGCACTGGTCACGTGACTGATCATGCACTGATCACGTAATTGATCATGCACTGATCACGTGGCTGATCATGCACTGATCACGTGGCTGATCACACACTGATCACGTGGACTGATCATGCACTGATCACGTGACTAACATGCACTGATCACGTGGCTGATCATGCACTGATCACGTGGCTATCATGCACTGATCACGTGACTGATCATGCACTGATCACGTGACTGATCATGCAATGATCACGTAGCTACCATGCACTGGTCACGTGACTGATCATGCACTGATCAGGCACTGATCATGCACTGATCACGTGACTGATCATGCACTGATCACGTGACTGATCATGCACTGATCACGTGACTGATCATGCACTGATCACGTGGCTACATGCACTGATCACGTGGCTATCATGCAGATGACAGGCAGGAATCATGCAGCTCAGCTGGCAATTGTCAAGCAGATGAGCAGACAGTAATCACGCAGCTCAGGCAGGCCCTGATCACGTGACTGAGCATGCACTGATCACGTGGCTGATCATACACTGATCACGTGCTGATCATGCACTGATCACGTGGATATCATGCACTGATCACGTGGCTGATCATGCACTGTTCACGTGACTGATCATGCACTGATCACGTGGCTGATCATGCACTGATCACGTGACTGATCATGCACTGATCACGTGGCTATCATGCACTGATCACGTGGCTGAACATGCACTGATCACGTGACTGATCATGCACTGATCACGTGACTATCATGCACTGATCACGTGGCATCATGCACTGATCACGTGGCTGATCATACACTGATCACGTAACTCATGCACTGATCACGTGGCTATCATGCACTGATCACGTGGCTGTCATGCACTGATCACGTAGCTACCATACACTGGTCACGTGACTGATCATGCACTGATCACGTAAATGATCATGCACTGATCACGTGACTGATCATGCACTGATCACGTGACTGATCATGCACTGATCACGTGGCTATCATGCACTGCTCACGTGGCTGATCATGCAATGATCACGTAGCAACCATGTACTGGTCACGTGACTGATCATGCACTGATCACGTAATTGATCATGCACTGATCACGTGGCTGATCATGCACTGATCACGTGGCTGATCACACATGTATCACGTGACTGATCATGCACTGATCACGTGACTATCATGCACTGATCACGTGGCTGATCATGCACTGATCACGTGGCTGATCATGCACTGATCACGTGGCTGATCACACACTGATCACGTGACTGATCATGCACTGATCACGTGGCTATCATGCACTGATCACGTGGCTATCATGCACTGATCACGTGGCTGATCATGCACTGATCACGTAGCTATCATGCACTGATCACGCAACTGATCATGCACTGATCACGAATTGACTGCGAACATCACGTGGCTGATCATGCACTGATCACGTGGCTGATCATACACTGATCACGTGGCTGATCATGCATCTGATCACGTGACTGATCATGCACTGATCACGTGGCTATCATGCACTGATCACGTGGCTGATCATGCACTGATCACGTGCCTGATCATGCACTGATCACGTGGCTGATCATGCACTGATCACGTGGCTGATCATGCACTGATCACGTGACTGATCATGCACTGATCACGTGGCTGATCATGCACTGATCACGTGGCTGATCATGCACTGATCACGTGGCTATCATGTACTGATCACGTGACTGATCATGCACTGATCACGTGGCTGATCATGCACTGATCACGTGGCTGATCATGCACTGATCACGTGGCTGATCATGCACTGATCACGTGGCTATCATGCACTGATCACGTGGCTGATCATGCACACGATCACGTGACTGATCATGCACTGATCACGTGGCTGATCATGCACTGATCACGTGGCTATCATGCACTGATCACGTGGCTGATCAGGCAATGATCACGTAGCTATCATGCACTGGTCACGTGACTGATCATGCACTGATCACGTGACTGATCATGCACTGATCACGTGGCTGATCATGCACTGATCACGTGGCTGATCATGCACTGATCACGTGACTGATCATGCACTGATCACGTGACTGATCATGCACTGATCACGTGGCTGATCATGCACTGATCACGTGGCTGATCATGCACTGATCACGTGGCTGATCATGCACTGATCACGTGACTGATCATGCACTGATCACGTGACTGATCATGCACTGATCACGTGGCTATCATGCACTGCTCACGTGGCTGATCATGCCATGATCACGCAGCTACCATGTACTGGTCACATGACTGATCATGCACTGATCACGTGACTGATCATGCAGTGATCACGTGGCTATCATGCACTACTCACGTGGCTGATCATGCAATGATCATGTAGCTACCATGTACAGGTCACGTGAATGATCATACACCCATCAGGTGACTGATCATGCACTGATCACGTGGCTATCATGCACTGATCACGAGACTGATCATGCACTGTTCACGTCTATATCATGCACTGATCACATGACTGCCCATGCACTGATCACGTGGATGATCATACACTAATCTTGTGACAGATCATGCACTGATCACGTGGCTGATCATGCACTGATACCGTGACTGAGCATGGACTGATCACATGACTATCATGTAGTGATCACGTGACTTAATGGCGCTGATCATGTGACTGATCATGCGCTGATCATGTTTGCTATCATACACTGATCATGTGCCTCTGGAGGCAATAAACAAAGAGCTGAGTAGGCACGAATCAAACAGTCAGCAGGCAATAATCATGGAACTCAGGTGTGAGGAATCATGCTGCTCAGCTGGCAATAATCAAGCAGCTGAGCAGGCAGGAATTACGCAGCACAGCTGGCAATTGTCAAGCAGATGACAGGCAGGAATCGTGCAGCTCAGCTGGCAATTGTCAAGCAGATGAGCAGACAGTAATCACGCAGCTCAGCAGGCCCAGATCACGTGACTGAGCATGCACTGTTCACGTGGCTGATCATACACTGATCACGTGATGATCATGCACTGATCACTTGGATATCATGCACTGATCACGTGGCTGATCATACACTGTTCACGTGTCTGACCATGCACTGATCACGTGGCTGATCATACACTGCTCACGTAACTGATCATGCACTGATCACGTGGCTATCATGCACTGATCACGTGGCTGAACATGCACTGTTCACGTGGCTGATCACACACCTGTCACGTGACATATCATGCACTGATCACGTGGCACTCATGCACTGATCACGTGGCTGATCATACTCTGCTCACGTAACTCATGCACACATCACGTGGCTATCATGCACTGCTCACGTGGCTCGTCATGGAATGATCACGTAGCAACCATATACTGGCACGTGACTGATCATAAAGATCACGTAAATGATCATGCACTGTTCACGTGACTGATCATGTACTGATCACGTGACTGATCATGCACTGACCACGTGGCTATCATGCATCTGCTCACGTGGCTGATCATGCAACGATCACGTAGCAACCATGTACTGGTCACGTGACTGATCATGCACTGATCACGTAATTGATCCTGCACTGATCACGTGGCTCATCATGCACTGATCACGTGGCTGATCACATGTATCACGTGACTGATCATGCACTGATCACGTGGCTATCATGCACTGATCACGTGGCTGTCATGCACTGATCACGTGATATCATGCACTGATCACGTGGCTGATCACACACGATCACATGACTGATCATGCACTGATCACGTGGCTATCATGCACTGATCACGTGGCTGATCAGTGATCACGTCTACCACTGATCACGTGACTGATCATGCACTGATCACGTAACTGATCATGCACTGATCACGTGGCTGATCATGCACTGATCACGTGATCATGCACTGATCACGTGCTGATCATGCACTGATCACGTGGCTGATCATGCACTGATCACGTGGCTATCATGCACTGATCACGTGACTGATCATGCACTGATCACGTGCCTGATCATGCACTGATCACGTGCTGATCATGCACTGATCACGTGACTGATCATGCACTGATCACGTGTCTGATCATGCACTGATCACGTGGCTATCATGCACTGCTCACGTGGCTGATCATGCCATGATCACGCAGCTACCATGTACTGGTCACATGACTGATCATGCACTGATCACGTGACTGATCATGCAGTGATCACGTGGCTATCATGCACTACTCACGTGGCTGATCATGCAATGATCATGTAGCTACCATGTACAGGTCACGTGAATGATCATACACCCATCAGGTGACTGATCATGCACTGATCACGTGGCTATCATGCACTGATCACGAGACTGATCATGCACTGATCACGTCTATATCATGCACTGATCACATGACTGCCCATGCACTGATCACGTGGATGATCATACACTAATCATGTGACAGATCATGCACTGATCACGTGGCTGATCATGCACTGATACCGTGACTGAGCATGGACTGATCACATGACTATCATGTAGTGATCACGTGACTTAATGGCGCTGATCATGTGACTGATCATGCGCTGATCATGTTTGCTATCATACACTGATCATGTGCCTCTGGAGGCAATAAACAAAGAGCTGAGTAGGCACGAATCAAACAGTCAGCAGGCAATAATCATGGAACTCAGGTGTGAGGAATCATGCTGCTCAGCTGGCAATAATCAAGCAGCTGAGCAGGTGAATTATGCAGCACAGCTGGCAATTGTCAAGCAGATGACAGGCAGGAATCGTGCAGCTCAGCTGGCAATTGTCAAGCAGATGAGCAGACAGTAATCACGCAGCTCAGCAGGCCCAGATCACGTGACTGAGCATGCACTGTTCACGTGGCTGATCATACACTGATCACGTGATGATCATGCACTGATCACTTGGATATCATGCACTGATCACGTGGCTGATCATACACTGTTCACGTGTCTGACCATGCACTGATCACGTGGCTGATCATACACTGCTCACGTAACTGATCATGCACTGATCACGTGGCTATCATGCACTGATCACGTGGCTGAACATGCACTGTTCACGTGGCTGATCACACACCTGTCACGTGACATATCATGCACTGATCACGTGGCACTCATGCACTGATCACGTGGCTGATCATACTCTGCTCACGTAACTCATGCACATCACGTGGCTATCATGCACTGCTCACGTGGCTCGTCATGGAATGATCACGTAGCTACCATATACTGGTCACGTGACTGATCATGCACAGATCACGTAAATGATCATGCACTGTTCACGTGACTGATCATGTACTGATCACGTGACTGATCATGCACTGATCACGTGGCTATCATGCTCTGCTCACGTGGCTGATCATGCAACGATCACGTAGCAACCATGTACTGGTCACGTGACTGATCATGCACTGATCACGTAATTGATCATGCACTGATCACGTGGCTCATCATGCACTGATCACGTGGCTGATCACACATGTATCACGTGACTGATCATGCACTGATCACGTGGCTATCATGCACTGATCACGTGGCTGTCATGCACTGATCACGTGGATATCATGCACTGATCACGTGGCTGATCACACACGTATCACATGACTGATCATGCACTGATCACGTGGCTATCATGCACTGATCACGTGGCTGATCATGCACTGATCACGTGGCTGATCATGCAATGATCACGTAGCTGATCATGCACTGATCACGTGGCTGATCATGCACTGATCACGTGACTGATCATGCACTGATCACGTGGCTGATCATGCACTGATCACGTGGCTGATCATACACTGATCACGTGACTGATCATGCACTGATCACGTCCACTGATCACGTGACTGATCATGCACTGATCACGTGGCTGATCATGCACTGATCACGTGGCTGATCATGCACTGATCACGTGGCTGATCATGCACTGATCACGTGGCTGATCATGCACTGATCACATGACTGATCATGCACTGATCACGTGACTGATCATGCACTGATCACGTGGCTATCATGCACTACTCACGTGGCTGATCATGCAATGATCATGGCTACCATGTACAGGTCACGTGAATGATCATACACCCATCAGGTGACTGATCATGCACTGATCACGTGGCTATCATGCACTGATCACGTGACTGATCATGCACTGATCACGTCTATATCATGCACTGATCACATGACTGCCCATGCACTGATCACGTGCTGATCATACACTAATCTTGTGACAGATCATGCACTGATCACGTGGCTGATCATGCACTGATACCGTGACTGAGCATGGACTGATCACATGACTATCATGTAGTGATCACGTGACTTAATGGCGCTGATCATGTGACTGATCATGCGCTGATCATGTTTGCTATCATACACTGATCATGTGCCTCTGGAGGCAATAAACAAAGAGCTGAGTAGGCACGAATCAAACAGTCAGCAGGCAATAATCATGGAACTCAGGTGTGAGGAATCATGCTGCTCAGCTGGCAATAATCAAGCAGCTGAGCAGGCAGGAATTACGCAGCACAGCTGGCAATTGTCAAGCAGATGACAGGCAGGAATCGTGCAGCTCAGCTGGCAATTGTCAAGCAGATGAGCAGACAGTAATCACGCAGCTCAGCAGGCCCTGATCACGTGACTGAGCATGCACTGTTCACGTGGCTGATCATACACTGATCACGTGATGATCATGCACTGATCACGTGGATATCATGCACTGATCACGTGGCTGATCATACACTGTTCACGTGTCTGACCATGCACTGATCACGTGGCTGATCATGCACTGCTCACGTAACTGATCATGCACTGATCACGTGGCTATCATGCACTGATCACGTGGCTGAACATGCACTGTTCACGTGGCTGATCACACACTGTCACGTGACATATCATGCACTGATCACGTGGCACTCATGCACTGATCACGTGGCTGATCATACTCTGATCACGTAACTCATGCACACATCACGTGGCTATCATGCACTGATCACGTGGCTGTCATGCAATGATCACGTAGCTACCATATACTGGTCACGTGACTGATCATGCACTGATCACGTAAATGATCATGCACTGATCACGTGACTGATCATGCACTGATCACGTGACTGATCATGCACTGATCACGTGGCTATCATGCACTGCTCACGTGGCTGATCATGCACGATCACGTAGCAACCATGTACTGGTCACGTGACTGATCATGCACTGATCACGTAATTGATCATGCACTGATCACGTGGGCTATCATGCACTGATCACGTGGCTGATCATGCACATGATCACGTGACTGATCATGCACTGATCACGTGGCTATCATGCACTGATCACGTGGCTGATCATGCACTGATCACGTGGATCATGCACTGATCACGTGGCTGATCACACTGATCACGTGGCTGATCATGCACTGATCACGTGGCTGATCATGCACTGATCACGTGACTGATCATGCACTGATCACGTGGCTGATCATGCACTGATCACGTGGCTGATCATGCACTGATCACGTGACTGATCATGCACTGATCACGTGGCTGATCATGCACTGATCACGTGACTGATCATGCACTGATCACGTGGCTGTCATGCACTGATCACGTGGCTGATCATGCACTGATCACGTGTGATCATGCACTGATCACGTGGCTGATCATGCACTGATCACGTGACTGATCATGCACTGATCACGTGGCTGATCATGCACTGATCACGTGGCTATCATGCACTGATCACGTGGCTGATCATGCACTGATCACGCAGCTACCATGCACTGGTCACGTGACTGATCATGCACTGATCACGTGACTGATCATGCACTGATCACGTGGCTCATGCACTGATCACGTGGCTGTCATGCACTGATCACGTGATGATCATGCACTGATCACGTGGCTGATCATGCACTGATCACGTGGCTGATCATGCACTGATCACGTGGCTATCATGCACTGATCACGTGGCTATCATGCACTGATCACGTGGCTGATCATGCACTGATCACGTGGCTATCATGCACTGATCACGCTGATCATGCACTGATCACGTGGATCATGCACTGATCACGTGGCTGATCATGCACTGATCACGTGACTGATCATGCACTGATCACGTGGCTGATCATGCACTGATCACGTGACTGATCATGCACTGATCACGTGGCTATCATGCACTGATCACGTGCTGATCATGCACTGATCACGTGATCATGCACTGATCACGTGACTGATCATGCACTGATCACGTGACTGATCATGCACTGATCACGTGCTGATCATGCACTGATCACGTGGCTATCATGCACTGATCACGTGGCTGATCATGCCTGATCACGACTACCATGCACTGGTCACATGACTGATCATGCACTGATCACGTGACTGATCATGCACTGATCACGTGGCTATCATGCACTACTCACGTGGCTGATCATGCAATGATCATGTAGCTACCATGTACAGGTCACGTGAATGATCATACACCCATCAGGTGACTGATCATGCACTGATCACGTGGCTATCATGCACTGATCACGTGACTGATCATGCACTGATCACGTCTATATCATGCACTGATCACATGACTGCCCATGCACTGATCACGTGGATGATCATACACTAATCATGTGACAGATCATGCACTGATCACGTGGCTGATCATGCACTGATACCGTGACTGAGCATGGACTGATCACATGACTATCATGTAGTGATCACGTGACTTAATGGCGCTGATCATGTGACTGATCATGCGCTGATCATGTTTGCTATCATACACTGATCATGTGCCTCTGGAGGCAATAAACAAAGAGCTGAGTAGGCACGAATCAAACAGTCAGCAGGCAATAATCATGGAACTCAGCTGTGAGGAATCATGCTGCTCAGCTGGCAATAATCAAGCAGCTGAGCAGGCAGGAATTACGCAGCACAGCTGGCAATTGTCAAGCAGATGACAGGCAGGAATCGTGCAGCTCAGCTGGCAATTGTCAAGCAGATGAGCAGACAGTAATCACGCAGCTCAGCAGGCCCTGATCACGTGACTGAGCATGCACTGTTCACGTGGCTGATCATACACTGATCACGTGATGATCATGCACTGATCACTTGGATATCATGCACTGATCACGTGGCTGATCATACACTGTTCACGTGTCTGACCATGCACTGATCACGTGGCTGATCATACACTGCTCACGTAACTGATCATGCACTGATCACGTGGCTATCATGCACTGATCACGTGGCTGAACATGCACTGTTCACGTGGCTGATCACACACCTGTCACGTGACATATCATGCACTGATCACGTGGCACTCATGCACTGATCACGTGGCTGATCATACTCTGCTCACGTAACTCATGCACACATCACGTGGCTATCATGCACTGCTCACGTGGCTCGTCATGGAATGATCACGTAGCAACCATATACTGGTCACGTGACTGATCATGCACTGATCACGTAAATGATCATGCACTGATCACGTGACTGATCATGCACTGATCACGTGACTGATCATGCACTGATCACGTGGCTATCATGCACTGCTCACGTGGCTGATCATGCAACGATCACGTAGCAACCATGTACTGGTCACGTGACTGATCATGCACTGATCACGTAATTGATCATGCACTGATCACGTGGCTCATCATGCACTGATCACGTGGCTGATCACACATGTATCACGTGACTGATCATGCACTGATCACGTGGCTCTCATGCACTGATCACGTGGCTGTCATGCACTGATCACGTGGATATCATGCACTGATCACGTGGCTGATCACACACGATCACATGACTGATCATGCACTGATCACGTGGCTATCATGCACTGATCACGTGGCTATCATGCACTGATCACGTGGCTGATCATGCACTGATCACGTAGCTATCATGCACTGATCACGTGACTGATCATGCACTGATCACGTAATTGATCATGCACTGATCACGTGGCTGATCATGCACTGATCACGTGGCTGATCATGCACTGATCACATGACTGATCATGCACTGATCACGTGGCTGATCATGCACTGATCACGTGGCTATCATGCACTGATCACGTGGCTGATCATGCACTGATCACGTGACTGATCATGCACTGATCACGTGGCTGATCATGCACTGATCACGTGACTGATCATGCACTGATCACACTGATCATGCACTGATCACGTGACTGATCATGCACTGATCACGTGACTGATCATGCACTGATCACGTGGCTATCATGCACTGCTCACGTGGCTGATCATGCCATGATCACGCAGCTACCATGTACTGGTCACATGACTGATCATGCACTGATCACGTGACTGATCATGCACTGATCACGTGGCTATCATGCACTACTCACGTGGCTGATCATGCAATGATCATGTAGCTACCATGTACAGGTCACGTGAATGATCATACACCCATCAGGTGACTGATCATGCACTGATCACGTGGCTATCATGCACTGATCACGAGACTGATCATGCACTGATCACGTCTATATCATGCACTGATCACATGACTGCCCATGCACTGATCACGTGGATGATCATACACAATCTGTGACAGATCATGCACTGATCACGTGGCTGATCATGCACTGATACCGTGACTGAGCATGGACTGATCACATGACTATCATGTAGTGATCACGTGACTTAATGGCGCTGATCATGTGACTGATCATGCGCTGATCATGTTTGCTATCATACACTGATCATGTGCCTCTGGAGGCAATAAACAAAGAGCTGAGTAGGCACGAATCAAACAGTCAGCAGGCAATAATCATGGAACTCAGGTGTGAGGAATCATGCTGCTCAGCTGGCAATAATCAAGCAGCTGAGCAGGCAGGAATTACGCAGCACAGCTGGCAATTGTCAAGCAGATGACAGGCAGGAATCGTGCAGCTCAGCTGGCAATTGTCAAGCAGATGAGCAGACAGTAATCACGCAGCTCAGCAGGCCCAGATCACGTGACTGAGCATGCACTGTTCACGTGGCTGATCATACACTGATCACGTGATGATCATGCACTGATCACTTGGATATCATGCACTGATCACGTGGCTGATCATACACTGTTCACGTGTCTGACCATGCACTGATCACGTGGCTGATCATACACTGCTCACGTAACTGATCATGCACTGATCACGTGGCTATCATGCACTGATCACGTGGCTGAACATGCACTGTTCACGTGGCTGATCACACACCTGTCACGTGACATATCATGCACTGATCACGTGGCACTCATGCACTGATCACGTGGCTGATCATACTCTGCTCACGTAACTCATGCACACATCACGTGGCTATCATGCACTGCTCACGTGGCTCGTCATGGAATGATCACGTAGCAACCATATACTGGTCACGTGACTGATCATGCACTGATCACGTAAATGATCATGCACTGTTCACGTGACTGATCATGTACTGATCACGTGACTGATCATGCACTGATCACGTGGCTATCATGCACTGCTCACGTGGCTGATCATGCAACGATCACGTAGCAACCATGTACTGGTCACGTGACTGATCATGCACTGATCACGTAATTGATCCTGCACTGATCACGTGGCTCATCATGCACTGATCACGTGGCTGATCACACATGTATCACGTGACTGATCATGCACTGATCACGTGGCTCATGCACTGATCACGTGGCTGTCATGCACTGATCACGTGGATATCATGCACTGATCACGTGGCTGATCACACACGTATCACATGACTGATCATGCACTGATCACGTGGCTATCATGCACTGATCACGTGGCTATCATGCACTGATCACGTGGCTGATCAGGCAATGATCACGTAGCTACCATGTACTGGTCACGTGACTGATCATGCACTGATCACGTAATTGATCATGCACTGATCATGTGGCTGATCATGCACTGATCACGTGGCTGATCATACACTGATCACATAACTGATCATGCACTGATCACGTGACTGATCATGCACTGATCACGTGGCTATCATGCACTGATCACGTGGCTGATCATGCACTGATCACGTGCCTGATCATGCACTGATCACGTGGCTGATCATGCACTGATCACGTGACTGATCATGCACTGATCACGTGGCTGATCATGCACTGATCACGTGGCTATCATGCACTGATCACGTGGCTGATCATGCATGATCACGCAGCTATCATGCACTGATCACATGACTGATCATGCACTGATCACGTGACTGATCATGCACTGATCACGTGGCTATCATGCACTGATCACGTGGCTGATCATGCACTGATCACGTGGATATCATGCACTGATCACGTGGCTGATCATGCACGATCACGTGACTGATCATGCACTGATCACGTGGCTATCATGCACTGATCACGTGGCTATCATGCACTGATCACGTGGCTGATCATGCACTGATCACGTAGCTATCATGCACTGATCACGTGACTGATCATGCACTGATCACGTAATTGATCATGCACTGATCACGTGGCTGATCATGCACTGATCACGTGGCTGATCATGCACTGATCACGTGACTGATCATGCACTGATCACGTGACTGATCATGCACTGATCACGTGGCTATCATGCACTGATCACGTGGCTGATCATGCACTGATCACGTGCCTGATCATGCACTGATCACGTGACTGATCATGCACTGATCACGTGTCTGATCATGCACTGATCACGTGGCTATCATGCACTGATCACGTGGCTGATCATGCACTGATCACGCAGCTACCATGCACTGGTCACATGACTGATCATGCACTGATCACGTGACTGATCATGCACTGATCACGTGGCTATCATGCACTACTCACGTGGCTGATCATGCAATGATCATGTAGCTACCATGTACAGGTCACGTGAATGATCATACACCCATCAGGTGACTGATCATGCACTGATCACGTGGCTATCATGCACTGATCACGTGACTGATCATGCACTGATCACGTCTATATCATGCACTGATCACATGACTGCCCATGCACTGATCACGTGGATGATCATACACTGATCACGTGACAGATCATGCACTGATCACGTGGCTGATCATGCACTGATACGTGACTGAGCATGGACTGATCACATGACTATCATGTAGTGATCACGTGACTTAATGGCACTGATCATGTGACTGATCATGCGCTGATCATGTTTGCTATCATACACTGATCATGTGCCTCTGGAGGCAATAAACAAAGAGCTGAGTAGGCACGAATCAAACAGTCAGCAGGCAATAATCATGGAACTCAGGTGTGAGGAATCATGCTGCTCAGCTGGCAATAATCAAGCAGCTGAGCAGGCAGGAATTACGCAGCACAGCTGGCAATTGTCAAGCAGATGACAGGCAGGAATCGTGCAGCTCAGCTGGCAATTGTCAAGCAGATGAGCAGACAGTAATCACGCAGCTCAGCAGGCCCTGATCACGTGACTGAGCATGCACTGTTCACGTGGCTGATCATACACTGATCACGTGATGATCATGCACTGATCACGTGGATATCATGCACTGATCACGTGGCTGATCATGCACTGATCACGTGGCTGATCATGCACTGATCACGTGGCTGATCATGCATGATCACGTGACTGATCATGCACTGATCACGTGGCTATCATGCACTGATCACGTGGCTGATCATGCACTGATCACGTGGATATCATGCACTGATCATGGCTGATCATGCACGATCACGTGACTGATCATGCACTGATCACGTGGCTATCATGCACTGATCACGTGGCTATCATGCACTGATCACGTGGCTGATCATGCAATGATCACGTAGCTACCATGCACTGGTCACGTGACTGATCATGCACTGATCACGTGGCTGATCATGCACTGATCACGTGGCTGATCATGCACTGATCACGTGGCTGATCATGCACTGATCACGTGACTGATCATGCACTGATCACGTGACTGATCATGCACTGATCACGTGGCTATCATGCACTGATCACGTGGCTGATCATGCACTGATCACGTGCTGATCATGCACTGATCACGTGGCTGATCATGCACTGATCACGTGACTGATCATGCACTGATCACGTGACTGATCATGCACTGATCACGTGGCTATCATGCACTGATCACGTGGCTGATCATGCATGATCACGCAGCTACCATGCACTGATCACGTGACTGATCATGCACTGATCACGTGATGATCATGCACTGATCACGTGGCTATCATGCACTGATCACGTGGCTGATCATGCACTGATCACGTGCTGACCATGCACTGATCACGTGGCTGATCATGCACTGATCACGTAACTGATCATGCACTGATCACGTGGCTATCATGCACTGATCACGTGGCTGATCATGCACTGATCACGTGGCTGATCACACACTGATCACGTGACTATCATGCACTGATCACGTGGCACTCATGCACTGATCACGTGGCTGATCATACACTGATCACGTGACTCATGCACTGATCACGTGGCTATCATGCACTGATCACGTGGCTGATCATGCAATGATCACGTAGCTACCATATACTGGTCACGTGACTGATCATGCACTGATCACGTAAATGATCATGCACTGATCACGTGACTGATCATGCACTGATCACGTGACTGATCATGCACTGATCACGTGGCTATCATGCACTGATCACGTGGCTGATCATGCAACGATCACGTAGCAACCATGCACTGGTCACGTGACTGATCATGCACTGATCACGTAATTGATCATGCACTGATCACGTGGCTGATCATGCACTGATCACGTGGCTGATCACACATGATCACGTGACTGATCATGCACTGATCACGTGGCTATCATGCACTGATCACGTGGCTGATCATGCACTGATCACGTGGCTATCATGCACTGATCACGTGGCTGATCATGCACTGATCACGTGGCTGATCATGCACTGATCACGTGGCTATCATGCACTGATCACGTGGCTATCATGCACTGATCACGTGGCTGATCATGCACTGATCACGTGACTGATCATGCACTGATCACGTGGCTATCATGCACTGATCACGTGGCTGATCATGCACTGATCACGTGGCTATCATGCACTGATCACGTGGCTGATCATGCACTGATCACGTAGCTATCATGCACTGATCACGTGACTGATCATGCACTGATCACGTAATTGATCATGCACTGATCACGTGGCTGATCATGCACTGATCACGTGGCTGATCATGCACTGATCACGTGACTGATCATGCACTGATCACGTGACTGATCATGCACTGATCACGTGGCTATCATGCACTGATCACGTGGCTGATCATGCACTGATCACGTGGCTGATCATGCACTGATCACGTGGCTGATCATGCACTGATCACGTGACTGATCATGCACTGATCACGTGACTGATCATGCACTGATCACGTGGCTATCATGCACTGATCACGTGGCTGATCATGCCATGATCACGCAGCTACCATGCACTGGTCACATGACTGATCATGCACTGATCACGTGACTGATCATGCACTGATCACGTGGCTATCATGCACTACTCACGTGGCTGATCATGCAATGATCATGTAGCTACCATGTACAGGTCACGTGAATGATCATACACCCATCACGTGACTGATCATGCACTGATCACGTGGCTATCATGCACTGATCACGTGACTGATCATGCACTGATCACGTCTATATCATGCACTGATCACATGACTGCCCATGCACTGATCACGTGGATGATCATACACTGATCATGTGACAGATCATGCACTGATCACGTGGCTGATCATGCACTGATACGTGACTGAGCATGGACTGATCACATGACTATCATGTAGTGATCACGTGACTTAATGGCACTGATCATGTGACTGATCATGCACTGATCATGTTTGCTATCATACACTGATCATGTGCCTCTGGAGGCAATAAACAAAGAGCTGAGTAGGCACGAATCAAACAGTCAGCAGGCAATAATCATGGAACTCAGGTCTGAGGAATCATGCTGCTCAGCTGGCAATAATCAAGCAGCTGAGCAGGCAGGAATTATGCAGCACAGCTGGCAATTGTCAAGCAGATGACAGGCAGGAATCGTGCAGCTCAGCTGGCAATTGTCAAGCAGATGAGCAGACAGTAATCACGCAGCTCAGCAGGCCCTGATCACGTGACTGATCATGCACTGATCACGTGGCTGATCATACACTGATCACGTGATGATCATGCACTGATCACGTGGATATCATGCACTGATCACGTGGCTGATCATACACTGATCACGTGTCTGATCATGCACTGATCACGTGGCTGATCATGCACTGATCACGTAACTGATCATGCACTGATCACGTGGCTATCATGCACTGATCACGTGGCTGATCATGCACTGATCACGTGGCTGATCATGCACTGATCACGTGACTATCATGCACTGATCACGTGGCTGATCATGCACTGATCACATGACTGATCATGCACTGATCACGTGACTGATCATGCACTGATCACGTGGCTATCATGCACTGATCACGTGGCTGATCATGCAATGATCACGTAGCTACCATGTACTGGTCACGTGACTGATCATGCACTGATCACGTGACTGATCATGCACTGATCACGTGGCTATCATGCACTGATCACGTGACTGATCATGCACTGATCACGTCTATATCATGCACTGATCACATGACTGCCCATGCACTGATCACGTGGATGATCATACACTAATCTTGTGACAGATCATGCACTGATCACGTGGCTGATCATGCACTGATACCGTGACTGAGCATGGACTGATCACATGACTATCATGTAGTGATCACGTGACTTAATGGCGCTGATCATGTGACTGATCATGCGCTGATCATGTTTGCTATCATACACTGATCATGTGCCTCTGGAGGCAATAAACAAAGAGCTGAGTAGGCACGAATCAAACAGTCAGCAGGCAATAATCATGGAACTCAGCTGTGAGGAATCATGCTGCTCAGCTGGCAATAATCAAGCAGCTGAGCAGGCAGGAATTACGCAGCACAGCTGGCAATTGTCAAGCAGATGACAGGCAGGAATCGTGCAGCTCAGCTGGCAATTGTCAAGCAGATGAGCAGACAGTAATCACGCAGCTCAGCAGGCCCTGATCACGTGACTGAGCATGCACTGTTCACGTGGCTGATCATACACTGATCACGTGATGATCATGCACTGATCACTTGGATATCATGCACTGATCACGTGGCTGATCATACACTGTTCACGTGTCTGACCATGCACTGATCACGTGGCTGATCATACACTGCTCACGTAACTGATCATGCACTGATCACGTGGCTATCATGCACTGATCACGTGGCTGAACATGCACTGTTCACGTGGCTGATCACACACCTGTCACGTGACATATCATGCACTGATCACGTGGCACTCATGCACTGATCACGTGGCTGATCATACTGATCACGTAACTCATGCACACATCACGTGGCTATCATGCACTGCTCACGTGGCTCGTCATGGAATGATCACGTAGCAACCATATACTGGTCACGTGACTGATCATGCACTGATCACGTAAATGATCATGCACTGTTCACGTGACTGATCATGCACTGATCACGTGACTGATCATGCACTGATCACGTGGCTATCATGCACTGCTCACGTGGCTGATCATGCAACGATCACGTAGCAACCATGTACTGGTCACGTGACTGATCATGCACTGATCACGTAATTGATCATGCACTGATCACGTGGCTCATCATGCACTGATCACGTGGCTGATCACACATGTATCACGTGACTGATCATGCACTGATCACGTGGCTATCATGCACTGATCACGTGGCTGTCATGCACTGATCACGTGGATATCATGCACTGATCACGTGGCTGATCACACACGATCACATGACTGATCATGCACTGATCACGTGGCTGATCATGCACTGATCACGTGGCTATCATGCACTGATCACGTGGCTGATCATGCAATGATCACGTAGCTACCATGTACTGGTCACGTGACTGATC
The DNA here is from genome assembly GCF_032452875.1 of Bos javanicus. Classification (NCBI taxonomy): domain Eukaryota; kingdom Metazoa; phylum Chordata; class Mammalia; order Artiodactyla; family Bovidae; genus Bos; species Bos javanicus. The sequence goes on from NW_026894544.1 coordinate 18,524, forward strand.
ATGCACTGATCACGTAATTGATCATGCACTGATCATGTGGCTGATCATGCACTGATCACGTGGCTGATCATGCACTGATCACGTGACTGATCATGCACTGATCACGTGACTGATCATGCACTGATCACGTGGCTATCATGCACTGATCACGTGGCTGATCATGCACTGATCACGTGGCTGATCATGCACTGATCACGTGACTGATCATGCACTGATCACGTGTCTGATCATGCACTGATCACGTGGCTATCATGCACTGCTCACGTGGCTGATCATGCCATGATCACGCAGCTACCATGTACTGGTCACATGACTGATCATGCACTGATCACGTGACTGATCATGCAGTGATCACGTGGCTATCATGCACTACTCACGTGGCTGATCATGCAATGATCATGTAGCTACCATGTACAGGTCACGTGAATGATCATACACCCATCAGGTGACTGATCATGCACTGATCACGTGGCTATCATGCACTGATCACGAGACTGATCATGCACTGATCACGTCTATATCATGCACTGATCACATGACTGCCCATGCACTGATCACGTGGATGATCATACACTAATCATGTGACAGATCATGCACTGATCACGTGGCTGATCATGCACTGATACCGTGACTGAGCATGGACTGATCACATGACTATCATGTAGTGATCACGTGACTTAATGGCGCTGATCATGTGACTGATCATGCACTGATCATGTTTGCTATCATACACTGATCATGTGCCTCTGGAGGCAATAAACAAAGAGCTGAGTAGGCACGAATCAAACAGTCAGCAGGCAATAATCATGGAACTCAGGTGTGAGGAATCATGCTGCTCAGCTGGCAATAATCAAGCAGCTGAGCAGGCAGGAATTACGCAGCACAGCTGGCAATTGTCAAGCAGATGACAGGCAGGAATCGTGCAGCTCAGCTGGCAATTGTCAAGCAGATGAGCAGACAGTAATCACGCAGCTCAGCAGGCCCAGATCACGTGACTGAGCATGCACTGTTCACGTGGCTGATCATACACTGATCACGTGATGATCATGCACTGATCACTTGGATATCATGCACTGATCACGTGGCTGATCATACACTGTTCACGTGTCTGACCATGCACTGATCACGTGGCTGATCATACACTGCTCACGTAACTGATCATGCACTGATCACGTGGCTATCATGCACTGATCACGTGGCTGAACATGCACTGTTCACGTGGCTGATCACACACCTGTCACGTGACATATCATGCACTGATCACGTGGCACTCATGCACTGATCACGTGGCTGATCATACTCTGCTCACGTAACTCATGCACACATCACGTGGCTATCATGCACTGCTCACGTGGCTCGTCATGGAATGATCACGTAGCAACCATATACTGGTCACGTGACTGATCATGCAAAGATCACGTAAATGATCATGCACTGTTCACGTGACTGATCATGTACTGATCACGTGACTGATCATGCACTGATCACGTGGCTATCATGCTCTGCTCACGTGGCTGATCATGCAACGATCACGTAGCAACCATGTACTGGTCACGTGACTGATCATGCACTGATCACGTAATTGATCCTGCACTGATCACGTGGCTCATCATGCACTGATCACGTGGCTGATCACACATGTATCACGTGACTGATCATGCACTGATCACGTGGCTCTCATGCACTGATCACGTGGCTGTCATGCACTGATCACGTGGATATCATGCACTGATCACGTGGCTGATCACACACGTATCACATGACTGATCATGCACTGATCACGTGGCTATCATGCACTGATCACGTGGCTATCATGCACTGATCACGTGGCTGATCATGCACTGATCACGTAGCTATCATGCACTGGTCACGTGACTGATCATGCACTGATCACGTGGCTGATCATGCACTGATCACGTGGCTGATCATGCACTGATCACGTAGCTATCATGCACTGATCACGTGACTGATCATGCACTGATCACGTGACTGATCATGCACTGATCACGTGGCTGATCATGCACTGATCACGTGGCTGATCATGCACTGATCACGTGACTGATCATGCACTGATCACGTGACTGATCATGCACTGATCACGTGGCTATCATGCACTGCTCACGTGGCTGATCATGCCATGATCACGCAGCTACCATGTACTGGTCACATGACTGATCATGCACTGATCACGTGACTGATCATGCAGTGATCACGTGGCTATCATGCACTACTCACGTGGCTGATCATGCAATGATCATGTAGCTACCATGTACAGGTCACGTGAATGATCATACACCCATCAGGTGACTGATCATGCACTGATCACGTGGCTATCATGCACTGATCACGAGACTGATCATGCACTGATCACGTCTATATCATGCACTGATCACATGACTGCCCGCACTGATCACGTGGATGATCATACACTAATCTTGTGACAGATCATGCACTGATCACGTGGCTGATCATGCACTGATACCGTGACTGAGCATGGACTGATCACATGACTATCATGTAGTGATCACGTGACTTAATGGCGCTGATCATGTGACTGATCATGCGCTGATCATGTTTGCTATCATACACTGATCATGTGCCTCTGGAGGCAATAAACAAAGAGCTGAGTAGGCACGAATCAAACAGTCAGCAGGCAATAATCATGGAACTCAGGTGTGAGGAATCATGCTGCTCAGCTGGCAATAATCAAGCAGCTGAGCAGGCAGGAATTACGCAGCACAGCTGGCAATTGTCAAGCAGATGACAGGCAGGAATCGTGCAGCTCAGCTGGCAATTGTCAAGCAGATGAGCAGACAGTAATCACGCAGCTCAGCAGGCCCAGATCACGTGACTGAGCATGCACTGTTCACGTGGCTGATCATACACTGATCACGTGATGATCATGCACTGATCACTTGGATATCATGCACTGATCACGTGGCTGATCATACACTGTTCACGTGTCTGACCATGCACTGATCACGTGGCTGATCATACACTGCTCACGTAACTGATCATGCACTGATCACGTGGCTATCATGCACTGATCACGTGGCTGAACATGCACTGATCACGTGGCTGATCACACACTGTCACGTGACATATCATGCACTGATCACGTGGCACTCATGCACTGATCACGTGGCTGATCATACACTGATCACGTAACTCATGCACACATCACGTGGCTATCATGCACTGCTCACGTGGCTCGTCATGGAATGATCACGTGAACCATATACTGGTCACGTGACTGATCATGCACTGATCACGTAAATGATCATGCACTGATCACGTGACTGATCATGCACTGATCACGTGACTGATCATGCACTGATCACGTGGCTATCATGCACTGCTCACGTGGCTGATCATGCAACGATCACGTAGCAACCATGTACTGGTCACGTGACTGATCATGCACTGATCACGTAACTGATCATGCACTGATCACGTGGCTCATCATGCACTGATCACGTGGCTGATCACACATGATCACGTGACTGATCATGCACTGATCACGTGGCTCTCATGCACTGATCACGTGGCTGATCATGCACTGATCACGTGGCTATCATGCACTGATCACGTGACTGATCATGCACTGATCACGTCTATATCATGCACTGATCACATGACTGCCCATGCACTGATCACGTGGATGATCATACACTGATCATGTGACAGATCATGCACTGATCACGTGGCTGATCATGCACTGATACGTGACTGAGCATGGACTGATCACATGACTATCATGTACTGATCACGTGACTTAATGGCACTGATCATGTGACTGATCATGCACTGATCATGTTTGCTATCATACACTGATCATGTGCCTCTGGAGGCAATAAACAAAGAGCTGAGTAGGCACGAATCAAACAGTCAGCAGGCAATAATCATGGAACTCAGGTGTGAGGAATCATGCTGCTCAGCTGGCAATAATCAAGCAGCTGAGCAGGCAGGAATCGTGCAGCTCAGCTGGCACAGATCACGTGACTGATCATGCACTGATCACGTGGCTGATCATGCACTGATCACGTGATGATCATGCACTGATCACGTGGATATCATGCACTGATCACGTGGCTGATCATACACTGATCACGTGTCTGATCATGCACTGATCACGTGGCTGATCATGCACTGATCACGTGACTGATCATGCACTGATCACGTGGCTATCATGCACTGATCACGTGGCTGATCATGCACTGATCACGTGGCTGATCACACACTGTCACGTGACTATCATGCACTGATCACGTGGCTATCATGCACTGATCACGTGGCTGATCATGCACTGATCACGTGGCTATCATGCACTGATCACGTGGCTGATCATGCACTGATCACGTGACTGATCATGCACTGATCACGTGGCTATCATGCACTGATCACGTGGCTATCATGCACTGATCACGTGGCTGATCATGCACTGATCACGTAGCTATCATGTACTGATCACGTGACTGATCATGCACTGATCACGTGGCTGATCATGCACTGATCACGTGGCTGATCATGCACTGATCACGTGGCTGATCATGCACTGATCACGTGACTGATCATGCACTGATCACGTGACTGATCATGCACTGATCACGTGGCTATCATGCACTGATCACGTGGCTGATCATACACTGATCACGTGACTGATCATGCACTGATCACGTGGCTGATCATGCACTGATCACGTGACTGATCATGCACTGATCACGTGGCTGATCATGCACTGATCACGTGACTGATCATGCACTGATCACGTGACTGATCATGCACTGATCACGTGGCTATCATGCACTGCTCACGTGGCTGATCATGCCATGATCACGCAGCTACCATGTACTGGTCACATGACTGATCATGCACTGATCACGTGACTGATCATGCACTGATCACGTGGCTATCATGCACTACTCACGTGGCTGATCATGCAATGATCATGTAGCTACCATGTACAGGTCACGTGAATGATCATACACCCATCAGGTGACTGATCATGCACTGATCACGTGGCTATCATGCACTGATCACGAGACTGATCATGCACTGATCACGTCTATATCATGCACTGATCACATGACTGCCCATGCACTGATCACGTGGATGATCATACACTAATCATGTGACAGATCATGCACTGATCACGTGGCTGATCATGCACTGATACCGTGACTGAGCATGGACTGATCACATGACTATCATGTAGTGATCACGTGACTTAATGGCGCTGATCATGTGACTGATCATGCGCTGATCATGTTTGCTATCATACACTGATCATGTGCCTCTGGAGGCAATAAACAAAGAGCTGAGTAGGCACGAATCAAACAGTCAGCAGGCAATAATCATGGAACTCAGGTGTGAGGAATCATGCTGCTCAGCTGGCAATAATCAAGCAGCTGAGCAGGCAGGAATTACGCAGCACAGCTGGCAATTGTCAAGCAGATGACAGGCAGGAATCGTGCAGCTCAGCTGGCAATTGTCAAGCAGATGAGCAGACAGTAATCACGCAGCTCAGCAGGCCCAGATCACGTGACTGAGCATGCACTGTTCACGTGGCTGATCATACACTGATCACGTGATGATCATGCACTGATCACTTGGATATCATGCACTGATCACGTGGCTGATCATACACTGTTCACGTGTCTGACCATGCACTGATCACGTGGCTGATCATACACTGCTCACGTAACTGATCATGCACTGATCACGTGGCTATCATGCACTGATCACGTGGCTGAACATGCACTGTTCACGTGGCTGATCACACACCTGTCACGTGACATATCATGCACTGATCACGTGGCACTCATGCACTGATCACGTGGCTGATCATACTCTGCTCACGTAACTCATGCACACATCACGTGGCTATCATGCACTGCTCACGTGGCTCGTCATGGAATGATCACGTAGCTACCATATACTGGTCACGTGACTGATCATGCACAGATCACGTAAATGATCATGCACTGTTCACGTGACTGATCATGTACTGATCACGTGACTGATCATGCACTGATCACGTGGCTATCATGCACTGCTCACGTGGCTGATCATGCAACGATCACGTAGCAACCATGTACTGGTCACGTGACTGATCATGCACTGATCACGTAATTGATCCTGCACTGATCACGTGGCTCATCATGCACTGATCACGTGGCTGATCACACATGTATCACGTGACTGATCATGCACTGATCACGTGGCTATCATGCACTGATCACGTGGCTGTCATGCACTGATCACGTGGATGTCATGCACTGATCACGTGGCTATCATGCACTGATCACGTGGCTGATCATGCACTGATCACGTGGCTATCATGCACTGATCACGTGACTGATCATGCACTGATCACGTAACTGATCATGCACTGATCACGTGGCTGATCATGCACTGATCACGTGGCTGATCATGCACTGATCACGTGACTGATCATGCACTGATCACGTGACTGATCATGCACTGATCACGTGGCTATCATGCACTGATCACGTGGCTGATCATGCACTGATCACGTGACTGATCATGCACTGATCACGTGGCTGATCATGCACTGATCACGTGACTGATCATGCACTGATCACGTGTCTGATCATGCACTGATCACGTGGCTATCATGCACTGATCACGTGGCTGATCATGCATGATCACGCAGCTATCATGCACTGATCACGTGACTGATCATGCACTGATCACGTGACTGATCATGCACTGATCACGTGGCTATCATGCACTGATCACGTGGCTGATCATGCACTGATCACGTGGATATCATGCACTGATCACGTGGCTGATCACACACGATCACGTGACTGATCATGCACTGATCACGTGGCTATCATGCACTGATCACGTGGCTATCATGCACTGATCACGTGGCTGATCATGCACTGATCACGTAGCTACCATGCACTGGTCACGTGACTGATCATGCACTGATCACGTAATTGATCATGCACTGATCACGTGGCTGATCATGCACTGATCACGTGGCTGATCATACACTGATCACGTGACTGATCATGCACTGATCACGTGACTGATCATGCACTGATCACGTGGCTATCATGCACTGATCACGTGGCTGATCATACACTGATCACGTGCTGATCATGCACTGATCACGTGACTGATCATGCACTGATCACGTGACTGATCATGCACTGATCACGTGGCTATCATGCACTGATCACGTGGCTGATCATGCACTGATCACGTGGCTATCATGCACTGATCACATGACTGATCATGCACTGATCACGTGACTGATCATGCACTGATCACGTGACTGATCATGCACTGATCACGTGGCTATCATGCACTACTCACGTGGCTGATCATGCAATGATCATGTAGCTACCATGTACAGGTCACGTGAATGATCATACACCCATCAGGTGACTGATCATGCACTGATCACGTGGCTATCATGCACTGATCACGTGACTGATCATGCACTGATCACGTCTATATCATGCACTGATCACATGACTGCCCATGCACTGATCACGTGGATGATCATACACTAATCATGTGACAGATCATGCACTGATCACGTGGCTGATCATGCACTGATACCGTGACTGAGCATGGACTGATCACATGACTATCATGTAGTGATCACGTGACTTAATGGCACTGATCATGTGACTGATCATGCGCTGATCATGTTTGCTATCATACACTGATCATGTGCCTCTGGAGGCAATAAACAAAGAGCTGAGTAGGCACGAATCAAACAGTCAGCAGGCAATAATCATGGAACTCAGCTGTGAGGAATCATGCTGCTCAGCTGGCAATAATCAAGCAGCTGAGCAGGCAGGAATTACGCAGCACAGCTGGCAATTGTCAAGCAGATGACAGGCAGGAATCGTGCAGCTCAGCTGGCAATTGTCAAGCAGATGAGCAGACAGTAATCACGCAGCTCAGCAGGCCCAGATCACGTGACTGAGCATGCACTGTTCACGTGGCTGATCATACACTGATCACGTGATGATCATGCACTGATCACTTGGATATCATGCACTGATCACGTGGCTGATCATACACTGTTCACGTGTCTGACCATGCACTGATCACGTGGCTGATCATACACTGCTCACGTAACTGATCATGCACTGATCACGTGGCTATCATGCACTGATCACGTGGCTGAACATGCACTGTTCACGTGGCTGATCACACACCTGTCACGTGACATATCATGCACTGATCACGTGGCACTCATGCACTGATCACGTGGCTGATCATACTCTGCTCACGTAACTCATGCACACATCACGTGGCTATCATGCACTGCTCACGTGGCTCGTCATGGAATGATCACGTAGCAACCATATACTGGTCACGTGACTGATCATGCAAAGATCACGTAAATGATCATGCACTGTTCACGTGACTGATCATGTACTGATCACGTGACTGATCATGCACTGATCACGTGGCTATCATGCTCTGCTCACGTGGCTGATCATGCAACGATCACGTAGCAACCATGTACTGGTCACGTGACTGATCATGCACTGATCACGTAATTGATCCTGCACTGATCACGTGGCTCATCATGCACTGATCACGTGGCTGATCACACATGTATCACGTGACTGATCATGCACTGATCACGTGGCTATCATGCACTGATCACGTGGCTGTCATGCACTGATCACGTGGATATCATGCACTGATCACGTGGCTGATCACACACGTACATGACTGATCATGCACTGATCACGTGGCTATCATGCACTGATCACGTGGCTATCATGCACTGATCACGTGGCTGATCATGCAATGATCACGTAGCTACCATGCACTGGTCACGTGACTGATCATGCACTGATCACGTAATTGATCATGCACTGATCATGTGGCTGATCATGCACTGATCACGTGGCTGATCATGCACTGATCACATAACTGATCATGCACTGATCACGTGACTGATCATGCACTGATCACGTGGCTATCATGCACTGATCACTTGGCTGATCATACACTGATCACGTGACTGATCATGCACTGATCACGTGGCTGATCATGCACTGATCACGTGACTGATCATGCACTGATCACGTGGCTGATCATGCACTGATCACGTGACTGATCATGCACTGATCACGTGACTGATCATGCACTGATCACGTGGCTATCATGCACTGCTCACGTGGCTGATCATGCCATGATCACGCAGCTACCATGTACTGGTCACATGACTGATCATGCACTGATCACGTGACTGATCATGCAGTGATCACGTGGCTATCATGAACTACTCACGTGGCTGATCATGCAATGATCATGTAGCTACCATGTACAGGTCACGTGAATGATCATACACCCATCAGGTGACTGATCATGCACTGATCACGTGGCTATCATGCACTGATCACGAGACTGATCATGCACTGATCACGTCTATATCATGCACTGATCACATGACTGCCCGTGCACTGATCACGTGGATGATCATACACTAATCTTGTGACAGATCATGCACTGATCACGTGGCTGATCATGCACTGATACCGTGACTGAGCATGGACTGATCACATGACTATCATGTAGTGATCACGTGACTTAATGGCGCTGATCATGTGACTGATCATGCGCTGATCATGTTTGCTATCATACACTGATCATGTGCCTCTGGAGGCAATAAACAAAGAGCTGAGTAGGCACGAATCAAACAGTCAGCAGGCAATAATCATGGAACTCAGGTGTGAGGAATCATGCTGCTCAGCTGGCAATAATCAAGCAGCTGAGCAGGCAGGAATTACGCAGCACAGCTGGCAATTGTCAAGCAGATGACAGGCAGGAATCGTGCAGCTCAGCTGGCAATTGTCAAGCAGATGAGCAGACAGTAATCACGCAGCTCAGCAGGCCCAGATCACGTGACTGAGCATGCACTGTTCACGTGGCTGATCATACACTGATCACGTGATGATCATGCACTGATCACTTGGATATCATGCACTGATCACGTGGCTGATCATACACTGTTCACGTGTCTGACCATGCACTGATCACGTGGCTGATCATACACTGCTCACGTAACTGATCATGCACTGATCACGTGGCTATCATGCACTGATCACGTGGCTGAACATGCACTGTTCACGTGGCTGATCACACACCTGTCACGTGACATATCATGCACTGATCACGTGGCACTCATGCACTGATCACGTGGCTGATCATACTCTGCTCACGTAACTCATGCACACATCACGTGGCTATCATGCACTGCTCACGTGGCTCGTCATGGAATGATCACGTAGCAACCATATACTGGTCACGTGACTGATCATGCAAAGATCACGTAAATGATCATGCACTGTTCACGTGACTGATCATGTACTGATCACGTGACTGATCATGCACTGATCACGTGGCTATCATGCTCTGCTCACGTGGCTGATCATGCAACGATCACGTAGCAACCATGTACTGGTCACGTGACTGATCATGCACTGATCACGTAATTGATCCTGCACTGATCACGTGGCTCATCATGCACTGATCACGTGGCTGATCACACATGTATCACGTGACTGATCATGCACTGATCACGTGGCTCTCATGCACTGATCACGTGGCTGTCATGCACTGATCACGTGGATATCATGCACTGATCACGTGGCTGATCACACACGTATCACGTGACTGATCATGCACTGATCACGTGGCTATCATGCACTGATCACGTGGCTATCATGCACTGATCACGTGGCTGATCATGCACTGTTCACGAGACTGATCATGCACTGATCACGTAATTGATCATGCACTGATCATGTGGCTGATCATGCACTGATCACGTGGCTGATCATACACTGATCACGTAACTGATCATGCACTGATCACGTGACTGATCATGCACTGATCACGTGGCTATCATGCACTGATCACGTGGCTGACATGCACTGATCACGTGCCTGATCATGCACTGATCACGTGGCTGATCATGCACTGATCACGTGACTGATCATGCACTGATCACGTGACTGATCATGCACTGATCACGTGGCTATCATGCACTGCTCACGTGGCTGATCATGCATGATCACGCAGCTACCATGCACTGGTCACGTGACTGATCATGCACTGATCACGTGACTGATCATGCACTGATCACGTGGCTATCATGCACTGATCACGTGGCTGATCATGCACTGATCACGTGGCTATCATGCACTGATCACGTGGCTGATCACACACGTATCACATGACTGATCATGCACTGATCACGTGGCTATCATGCACTGATCACGTGGCTATCATGCACTGATCACGTGGCTGATCATGCACTGATCACGTAGCTATCATGCACTGATCACGTGACTGATCATGCACTGATCACGTAATTGATCATGCACTGATCACGTGGCTGATCATGCACTGATCACGTGGCTGATCATGCACTGATCACATGACTGATCATGCACTGATCACGTGACTGATCATGCACTGATCACGTGGCTATCATGCACTGATCACGTGGCTGATCATGCACTGATCACGTGGCTGATCATGCACTGATCACGTGACTGATCATGCACTGATCACGTGTCTGATCATGCACTGATCACGTGGCTATCATGCACTGCTCACGTGGCTGATCATGCATGATCACGCAGCTACCATGTACTGGTCACATGACTGATCATGCACTGATCACGTGACTGATCATGCAGTGATCACGTGGCTATCATGCACTACTCACGTGGCTGATCATGCAATGATCATGTAGCTACCATGTACAGGTCACGTGAATGATCATACACCCATCAGGTGACTGATCATGCACTGATCACGTGGCTATCATGCACTGATCACGAGACTGATCATGCACTGATCACGTCTATATCATGCACTGATCACATGACTGCCCATGCACTGATCACGTGGATGATCATACACTAATCATGTGACAGATCATGCACTGATCACGTGGCTGATCATGCACTGATACCGTGACTGAGCATGGACTGATCACATGACTATCATGTAGTGATCACGTGACTTAATGGCGCTGATCATGTGACTGATCATGCGCTGATCATGTTTGCTATCATACACTGATCATGTGCCTCTGGAGGCAATAAACAAAGAGCTGAGTAGGCACGAATCAAACAGTCAGCAGGCAATAATCATGGAACTCAGGTGTGAGGAATCATGCTGCTCAGCTGGCAATAATCAAGCAGCTGAGCAGGCAGGAATTACGCAGCACAGCTGGCAATTGTCAAGCAGATGACAGGCAGGAATCGTGCAGCTCAGCTGGCAATTGTCAAGCAGATGAGCAGACAGTAATCACGCAGCTCAGCAGGCCCTGATCACGTGACTGAGCATGCACTGTTCACGTGGCTGATCATACACTGATCACGTGATGATCATGCACTGATCACTTGGATATCATGCACTGATCACGTGGCTGATCATGCACTGATCACGTGGCTGATCATGCACTGATCACGTGGCTGATCACACTGATCACGTGACTGATCATGCACTGATCACGTGGCTATCATGCACTGATCACGTGGCTGATCATGCACTGATCACGTGGCTATCATGCACTGATCACGTGGCTGATCACACACTGATCACGTGACTGATCATGCACTGATCACGTGGCTATCATGCACTGATCACGTGGCTATCATGCACTGATCACGTGGCTGATCATGCAATGATCACGTAGCTACCATGTACTGGTCACGTGACTGATCATGCACTGATCACGTAACTGATCATGCACTGATCACGTGGCTGATCATGCACTGATCACGTGACTGATCATGCACTGATCACGTGACTGATCATGCACTGATCACGTGACTGATCATGCACTGATCACGTGGCTATCATGCACTGATCACGTGGCTGATCATGCACTGATCACGTGGCTGATCATGCACTGATCACGTGGCTGATCATGCACTGATCACGTGACTGATCATGCACTGATCACGTGACTGATCATGCACTGATCACGTGGCTATCATGCACTGATCACGTGGCTGATCATGCATGATCACGCAGCTACCATGCACTGGTCACGTGACTGATCATGCACTGATCACGTGATGATCATGCACTGATCACGTGGCTATCATGCACTGATCACGTGGCTGATCATGCACTGATCACGTGTCTGATCATGCACTGATCACGTGGCTGATCATGCACTGATCACGTGACTGATCATGCACTGATCACGTGGCTATCATGCACTGATCACGTGGCTGATCATGCACTGATCACGTGGCTGATCACACACTGATCACGTGACTATCATGCACTGATCACGTGGACTCATGCACTGATCACGTGGCTGATCATACACTGATCACGTAACTCATGCACTGATCACGTGGCTATCATGCACTGATCACGTGGCTGTCATGCACTGATCACGTAGCTACCATATACTGGTCACGTGACTGATCATGCACTGATCACGTGAATGATCATGCACTGATCACGTGACTGATCATGCACTGATCACGTGACTGATCATGCACTGATCACGTGGCTATCATGCACTGCTCACGTGGCTGATCATGCAACGATCACGTAGCAACCATGCACTGGTCACGTGACTGATCATGCACTGATCACGTAATTGATCATGCACTGATCACGTGGCTCATCATGCACTGATCACGTGGCTGATCACACATGATCACGTGACTGATCATGCACTGATCACGTGGCTATCATGCACTGATCACGTGGCTGATCATGCACTGATCACGTGGCTATCATGCACTGATCACGTGGCTGATCATGCACTGATCACGTGGCTGATCATGCACTGATCACGTGGCTATCATGCACTGATCACGTGGCTATCATGCACTGATCACGTGGCTGATCACACACTGATCACGTGACTGATCATGCACTGATCACGTGGCTGATCATGCACTGATCACGTGGCTGATCATGCACTGATCACGTGGCTATCATGCACTGATCACGTGGCTGATCATGCAATGATCACGTAGCTATCATGCACTGATCACGTGACTGATCATGCACTGATCACGTAACTGATCATGCACTGATCACGTGGCTGATCATGCACTGATCACGTGGCTGATCATGCACTGATCACGTGACTGATCATGCACTGATCACGTGACTGATCATGCACTGATCACGTGGCTATCATGCACTGATCACGTGGCTGATCATACACTGATCACGTGACTGATCATGCACTGATCACGTGGCTGATCATGCACTGATCACGTGACTGATCATGCACTGATCACGTGACTGATCATGCACTGATCACGTGGCTATCATGCACTGCTCACGTGGCTGATCATGCCATGATCACGCAGCTACCATGTACTGGTCACATGACTGATCATGCACTGATCACGTGACTGATCATGCACTGATCACGTGGCTATCATGCACTACTCACGTGGCTGATCATGCAATGATCATGTAGCTACCATGTACAGGTCACGTGAATGATCATACACCCATCAGGTGACTGATCATGCACTGATCACGTGGCTATCATGCACTGATCACGAGACTGATCATGCACTGATCACGTCTATATCATGCACTGATCACATGACTGCCCATGCACTGATCACGTGGATGATCATACACTAATCATGTGACAGATCATGCACTGATCACGTGGCTGATCATGCACTGATACGTGACTGAGCATGGACTGATCACATGACTATCATGTAGTGATCACGTGACTTAATGGCACTGATCATGTGACTGATCATGCGCTGATCATGTTTGCTATCATACACTGATCATGTGCCTCTGGAGGCAATAAACAAAGAGCTGAGTAGGCACGAATCAAACAGTCAGCAGGCAATAATCATGGAACTCAGGTGTGAGGAATCATGCTGCTCAGCTGGCAATAATCAAGCAGCTGAGCAGGCAGGAATTACGCAGCACAGCTGGCAATTGTCAAGCAGATGACAGGCAGGAATCGTGCAGCTCAGCTGGCAATTGTCAAGCAGATGAGCAGACAGTAATCACGCAGCTCAGCAGGCCCTGATCACGTGACTGAGCATGCACTGTTCACGTGGCTGATCATACACTGATCACGTGATGATCATGCACTGATCACTTGGATATCATGCACTGATCACGTGGCTGATCATACACTGATCACGTGTCTGATCATGCACTGATCACGTGGCTGATCATGCACTGATCACGTAACTGATCATGCACTGATCACGTGGCTATCATGCACTGATCACGTGGCTGATCATGCACTGATCACGTGGCTGATCATGCACTGTCACGTGACTATCATGCACTGATCACGTGGCTGATCATGCACTGATCACATGACTGATCATGCACTGATCACGTGGCTGATCATGCACTGATCACGTGGCTATCATGCACTGATCACGTGGCTGATCATGCAATGATCACGTAGCTACCATGTACTGGTCACGTGACTGATCATGCACTGATCACGTGACTGATCATGCACTGATCACGTGGCTATCATGCACTGATCACGTGACTGATCATGCACTGATCACGTCTATATCATGCACTGATCACATGACTGCCCATGCACTGATCACGTGGATGATCATACACTAATCATGTGACAGATCATGCACTGATCACGTGGCTGATCATGCACTGATACCGTGACTGAGCATGGACTGATCACATGACTATCATGTAGTGATCACGTGACTTAATGGCGCTGATCATGTGACTGATCATGCGCTGATCATGTTTGCTATCATACACTGATCATGTGCCTCTGGAGGCAATAAACAAAGAGCTGAGTAGGCACGAATCAAACAGTCAGCAGGCAATAATCATGGAACTCAGGTGTGAGGAATCATGCTGCTCAGCTGGCAATAATCAAGCAGCTGAGCAGGCAGGAATTACGCAGCACAGCTGGCAATTGTCAAGCAGATGACAGGCAGGAATCGTGCAGCTCAGCTGGCAATTGTCAAGCAGATGAGCAGACAGTAATCACGCAGCTCAGCAGGCCCTGATCACGTGACTGAGCATGCACTGTTCACGTGGCTGATCATACACTGATCACGTGATGATCATGCACTGATCACTTGGATATCATGCACTGATCACGTGGCTGATCATACACTGTTCACGTGTCTGACCATGCACTGATCACGTGGCTGATCATACACTGCTCACGTAACTGATCATGCACTGATCACGTGGCTATCATGCACTGATCACGTGGCTGAACATGCACTGTTCACGTGGCTGATCACACACCTGTCACGTGACATATCATGCACTGATCACGTGGCACTCATGCACTGATCACGTGGCTGATCATACTCTGCTCACGTAACTCATGCACACATCACGTGGCTATCATGCACTGCTCACGTGGCTCGTCATGGAATGATCACGTAGCAACCATATACTGGTCACGTGACTGATCATGCAAAGATCACGTAAATGATCATGCACTGTTCACGTGACTGATCATGTACTGATCACGTGACTGATCATGCACTGATCACGTGGCTATCATGCACTGCTCACGTGGCTGATCATGCAACGATCACGTAGCAACCATGTACTGGTCACGTGACTGATCATGCACTGATCACGTAATTGATCCTGCACTGATCACGTGGCTCATCATGCACTGATCACGTGGCTGATCACACATGTATCACGTGACTGATCATGCACTGATCACGTGGCTCTCATGCACTGATCACGTGGCTGTCATGCACTGATCACGTGGATATCATGCACTGATCACGTGGCTGATCACACACGTATCACATGACTGATCATGCACTGATCACGTGGCTGATCATGCACTGATCACGTGGCTATCATGCACTGATCACGTGGCTGATCATGCAATGATCACGTAGCTACCATGTACTGGTCACGTGACTGATCATGCACTGATCACGTAATTGATCATGCACTGATCATGTGGCTGATCATGCACTGATCACGTGGCTGATCATGCACTGATCACATAACTGATCATGCACTGATCACGTGACTGATCATGCACTGATCACGTGGCTATCATGCACTGATCACGTGGCTGATCATGCACTGATCACGTGGCTGATCATGCACTGATCACGTGACTGATCATGCACTGATCACGTGTCTGATCATGCACTGATCACGTGGCTATCATGCACTGCTCACGTGGCTGATCATGCCATGATCACGCAGCTACCATGTACTGGTCACATGACTGATCATGCACTGATCACGTGACTGATCATGCAGTGATCACGTGGCTATCATGCACTACTCACGTGGCTGATCATGCAATGATCATGTAGCTACCATGTACAGGTCACGTGAATGATCATACACCCATCAGGTGACTGATCATGCACTGATCACGTGGCTATCATGCACTGATCACGAGACTGATCATGCACTGATCACGTCTATATCATGCACTGATCACATGACTGCCCATGCACTGATCACGTGGATGATCATACACTAATCTTGTGACAGATCATGCACTGATCACGTGGCTGATCATGCACTGATACCGTGACTGAGCATGGACTGATCACATGACTATCATGTAGTGATCACGTGACTTAATGGCGCTGATCATGTGACTGATCATGCGCTGATCATGTTTGCTATCATACACTGATCATGTGCCTCTGGAGGCAATAAACAAAGAGCTGAGTAGGCACGAATCAAACAGTCAGCAGGCAATAATCATGGAACTCAGGTGTGAGGAATCATGCTGCTCAGCTGGCAATAATCAAGCAGCTGAGCAGGCAGGAATTACGCAGCACAGCTGGCAATTGTCAAGCAGATGACAGGCAGGAATCGTGCAGCTCAGCTGGCAATTGTCAAGCAGATGAGCAGACAGTAATCACGCAGCTCAGCAGGCCCAGATCACGTGACTGAGCATGCACTGTTCACGTGGCTGATCATACACTGATCACGTGATGATCATGCACTGATCACTTGGATATCATGCACTGATCACGTGGCTGATCATACACTGTTCACGTGTCTGACCATGCACTGATCACGTGGCTGATCATACACTGCTCACGTAACTGATCATGCACTGATCACGTGGCTATCATGCACTGATCACGTGGCTGAACATGCACTGTTCACGTGGCTGATCACACACCTGTCACGTGACATATCATGCACTGATCACGTGGCACTCATGCACTGATCACGTGGCTGATCATACTCTGCTCACGTAACTCATGCACACATCACGTGGCTATCATGCACTGCTCACGTGGCTCGTCATGGAATGATCACGTAGCAACCATATACTGGTCACGTGACTGATCATGCAAAGATCACGTAAATGATCATGCACTGTTCACGTGACTGATCATGTACTGATCACGTGACTGATCATGCACTGATCACGTGGCTATCATGCTCTGCTCACGTGGCTGATCATGCAACGATCACGTAGCAACCATGTACTGGTCACGTGACTGATCATGCACTGATCACGTAATTGATCCTGCACTGATCACGTGGCTCATCATGCACTGATCACGTGGCTGATCACACATGTATCACGTGACTGATCATGCACTGATCACGTGGCTCTCATGCACTGATCACGTGGCTGTCATGCACTGATCACGTGGATATCATGCACTGATCACGTGGCTGATCACACACGTATCACATGACTGATCATGCACTGATCACGTGGCTATCATGCACTGATCACGTGGCTATCATGCACTGATCACGTGGCTGATCATGCAATGATCACGTAGCTACCATGTACTGATCACGTGACTGATCATGCACTGATCACGTAATTGATCATGCACTGATCACGTGGCTGATCATGCACTGATCACGTGGCTATCATGCACTGATCACGTGACTGATCATGCACTGATCACGTGACTGATCATGCACTGATCACGTGGCTGATCATGCACTGATCACGTGGCTGATCATGCACTGATCACGTGACTGATCATGCACTGATCACGTGTCTGATCATGCACTGATCACGTGGCTATCATGCACTGCTCACGTGGCTGATCATGCCATGATCACGCAGCTACCATGTACTGGTCACATGACTGATCATGCACTGATCACGTGACTGATCATGCAGTGATCACGTGGCTATCATGCACTACTCACGTGGCTGATCATGCAATGATCATGTAGCTACCATGTACAGGTCACGTGAATGATCATACACCCATCAGGTGACTGATCATGCACTGATCACGTGGCTATCATGCACTGATCACGAGACTGATCATGCACTGATCACGTCTATATCATGCACTGATCACATGACTGCCCATGCACTGATCACGTGGATGATCATACACTAATCTTGTGACAGATCATGCACTGATCACGTGGCTGATCATGCACTGATACCGTGACTGAGCATGGACTGATCACATGACTATCATGTAGTGATCACGTGACTTAATGGCGCTGATCATGTGACTGATCATGCGCTGATCATGTTTGCTATCATACACTGATCATGTGCCTCTGGAGGCAATAAACAAAGAGCTGAGTAGGCACGAATCAAACAGTCAGCAGGCAATAATCATGGAACTCAGGTGTGAGGAATCATGCTGCTCAGCTGGCAATAATCAAGCAGCTGAGCAGGCAGGAATTACGCAGCACAGCTGGCAATTGTCAAGCAGATGACAGGCAGGAATCGTGCAGCTCAGCTGGCAATTGTCAAGCAGATGAGCAGACAGTAATCACGCAGCTCAGCAGGCCCAGATCACGTGACTGAGCATGCACTGTTCACGTGGCTGATCATACACTGATCACGTGATGATCATGCACTGATCACTTGGATATCATGCACTGATCACGTGGCTGATCATACACTGTTCACGTGTCTGACCATGCACTGATCACGTGGCTGATCATACACTGCTCACGTAACTGATCATGCACTGATCACGTGGCTATCATGCACTGATCACGTGGCTGAACATGCACTGTTCACGTGGCTGATCACACACCTGTCACGTGACATATCATGCACTGATCACGTGGCACTCATGCACTGATCACGTGGCTGATCATACTCTGCTCACGTAACTCATGCACACATCACGTGGCTATCATGCACTGCTCACGTGGCTCGTCATGGAATGATCACGTAGCAACCATATACTGGTCACGTGACTGATCATGCACTGATCACGTAAATGATCATGCACTGTTCACGTGACTGATCATGTACTGATCACGTGACTGATCATGCACTGATCACGTGGCTATCATGCACTGCTCACGTGGCTGATCATGCAACGATCACGTAGCAACCATGTACTGGTCACGTGACTGATCATGCACTGATCACGTAATTGATCATGCACTGATCACGTGGCTCATCATGCACTGATCACGTGGCTGATCACACATGTATCACGTGACTGATCATGCACTGATCACGTGGCTATCATGCACTGATCACGTGGCTGATCATGCACTGATCACGTGGCTATCATGCACTGATCACGTGACTGATCATGCACTGATCACGTCTATATCATGCACTGATCACATGACTGCCCATGCACTGATCACGTGGATGATCATACACTGATCATGTGACTGATCATGCACTGATCACGTGGCTGATCATGCACTGATACGTGACTGATCATGGACTGATCACATGACTATCATGTAGTGATCACGTGACTTAATGGCACTGATCATGTGACTGATCATGCACTGATCATGTTTGCTATCATACACTGATCATGTGCCTCTGGAGGCAATAAACAAAGAGCTGAGTAGGCACGAATCAAACAGTCAGCAGGCAATAATCATGGAACTCAGGTGTGAGGAATCATGCTGCTCAGCTGGCAATAATCAAGCAGCTGAGCAGGCAGGAATCGTGCAGCTCAGCTGGCACAGATCACGTGACTGAGCATGCACTGATCACGTGGCTGATCATACACTGATCACGTGATGATCATGCACTGATCACGTGGATATCATGCACTGATCACGTGGCTGATCATACACTGATCACGTGTCTGACCATGCACTGATCACGTGGCTGATCATACACTGCTCACGTAACTGATCATGCACTGATCACGTGGCTATCATGCACTGATCACGTGGCTGAACATGCACTGTTCACGTGGCTGATCACACACCTGTCACGTGACATATCATGCACTGATCACGTGGCACTCATGCACTGATCACGTGGCTGATCATACTCTGCTCACGTAACTCATGCACACATCACGTGGCTATCATGCACTGCTCACGTGGCTCGTCATGGAATGATCACGTAGCAACCATATACTGGTCACGTGACTGATCATGCACTGATCACGTAAATGATCATGCACTGTTCACGTGACTGATCATGCACTGATCACGTGACTGATCATGCACTGATCACGTGGCTATCATGCACTGCTCACGTGGCTGATCATGCAACGATCACGTAGCAACCATGTACTGGTCACGTGACTGATCATGCACTGATCACGTAATTGATCATGCACTGATCACGTGGCTCATCATGCACTGATCACGTGGCTGATCACACATGTATCACGTGACTGATCATGCACTGATCACGTGGCTCTCATGCACTGATCACGTGGCTGTCATGCACTGATCACGTGGATATCATGCACTGATCACGTGGCTGATCACACACGTATCACATGACTGATCATGCACTGATCACGTGGCTATCATGCACTGATCACGTGGCTATCATGCACTGATCACGTGGCTGATCATGCAATGATCACGTAGCTACCATGTACTGGTCACGTGACTGATCATGCACTGATCACGTAATTGATCATGCACTGATCACGTGGCTGATCATGCACTGATCACGCACTGATCACGTGGCTGATCATGCACTGATCACGTGACTGATCATGCACTGATCACGTGGCTGATCATGCACTGATCACGTGACTGATCATGCACTGATCACGTGGCTGATCATGCACTGATCACGTGACTGATCATGCACTGATCACGTGACTGATCATGCACTGATCACGTGGCTATCATGCACTGCTCACGTGGCTGATCATGCCATGATCACGCAGCTACCATGTACTGGTCACATGACTGATCATGCACTGATCACGTGACTGATCATGCAGTGATCACGTGGCTATCATGCACTACTCACGTGGCTGATCATGCAATGATCATGTAGCTACCATGTACAGGTCACGTGAATGATCATACACCCATCAGGTGACTGATCATGCACTGATCACGTGGCTATCATGCACTGATCACGAGACTGATCATGCACTGATCACGTCTATATCATGCACTGATCACATGACTGCCCATGCACTGATCACGTGGATGATCATACACTAATCATGTGACAGATCATGCACTGATCACGTGGCTGATCATGCACTGATACCGTGACTGAGCATGGACTGATCACATGACTATCATGTAGTGATCACGTGACTTAATGGCGCTGATCATGTGACTGATCATGCGCTGATCATGTTTGCTATCATACACTGATCATGTGCCTCTGGAGGCAATAAACAAAGAGCTGAGTAGGCACGAATCAAACAGTCAGCAGGCAATAATCATGGAACTCAGGTGTGAGGAATCATGCTGCTCAGCTGGCAATAATCAAGCAGCTGAGCAGGCAGGAATTACGCAGCACAGCTGGCAATTGTCAAGCAGATGACAGGCAGGAATCGTGCAGCTCAGCTGGCAATTGTCAAGCAGATGAGCAGACAGTAATCACGCAGCTCAGCAGGCCCAGATCACGTGACTGAGCATGCACTGTTCACGTGGCTGATCATGCACTGATCACGTGACTGATCATGCACTGATCACGTGGCTATCATGCACTGATCACGTGGCTGATCATGCACTGATCACGTGCTGACCATGCACTGATCACGTGACTGATCATGCACTGATCACGTAACTGATCATGCACTGATCACGTGGCTGATCATGCACTGATCACGTGGCTGATCACACATGTGTCACGTGACTGATCATGCACTGATCACGTGGCTATCATGCACTGATCACGTGGCTGATCATGCACTGATCACGTGGATATCATGCACTGATCACGTGGCTGATCACACACGATCACATGACTGATCATGCACTGATCACGTGGCTATCATGCACTGATCACGTGGCTATCATGCACTGATCACGTGGCTGATCATGCACTGATCACGTAGCTACCATGTACTGGTCACGTGACTGATCATGCACTGATCACGTAATTGATCATGCACTGATCACGTGGCTGATCATGCACTGATCACGTGACTGATCATGCACTGATCACGTGGCTATCATGCACTGATCACGTGGCTGATCATGCACTGATCACGTGGCTGATCATGCACTGATCACGTGGCTGATCATGCACTGATCACGTGACTGATCATGCACTGATCACGTGACTGATCATGCACTGATCACGTGGCTATCATGCACTGCACGTGGCTGATCATGCCATGATCACGCAGCTACCATGTACTGGTCACATGACTGATCATGCACTGATCACGTGACTGATCATGCACTGATCACGTGGCTATCATGCACTACTCACGTGGCTGATCATGCAATGATCATGTAGCTACCATGTACAGGTCACGTGAATGATCATACACCCATCAGGTGACTGATCATGCACTGATCACGTGGCTATCATGCACTGATCACGAGACTGATCATGCACTGATCACGTCTATATCATGCACTGATCACATGACTGCCCATGCACTGATCACGTGGATGATCATACACTAATCTTGTGACAGATCATGCACTGATCACGTGGCTGATCATGCACTGATACCGTGACTGAGCATGGACTGATCACATGACTATCATGTAGTGATCACGTGACTTAATGGCGCTGATCATGTGACTGATCATGCGCTGATCATGTTTGCTATCATACACTGATCATGTGCCTCTGGAGGCAATAAACAAAGAGCTGAGTAGGCACGAATCAAACAGTCAGCAGGCAATAATCATGGAACTCAGGTGTGAGGAATCATGCTGCTCAGCTGGCAATAATCAAGCAGCTGAGCAGGCAGGAATTACGCAGCACAGCTGGCAATTGTCAAGCAGATGACAGGCAGGAATCGTGCAGCTCAGCTGGCAATTGTCAAGCAGATGAGCAGACAGTAATCACGCAGCTCAGCAGGCCCAGATCACGTGACTGAGCATGCACTGTTCACGTGGCTGATCATACACTGATCACGTGATGATCATGCACTGATCACTTGGATATCATGCACTGATCACGTGGCTGATCATACACTGTTCACGTGTCTGACCATGCACTGATCACGTGGCTGATCATACACTGCTCACGTAACTGATCATGCACTGATCACGTGGCTATCATGCACTGATCACGTGGCTGAACATGCACTGTTCACGTGGCTGATCACACACCTGTCACGTGACATATCATGCACTGATCACGTGGCACTCATGCACTGATCACGTGGCTGATCATACTCTGCTCACGTAACTCATGCACACATCACGTGGCTATCATGCACTGCTCACGTGGCTCGTCATGGAATGATCACGTAGCTACCATATACTGGTCACGTGACTGATCATGCACTGATCACGTAAATGATCATGCACTGTTCACGTGACTGATCATGTACTGATCACGTGACTGATCATGCACTGATCACGTGGCTATCATGCACTGCTCACGTGGCTGATCATGCAACGATCACGTAGCAACCATGTACTGGTCACGTGACTGATCATGCACTGATCACGTAATTGATCATGCACTGATCACGTGGCTCATCATGCACTGATCACGTGGCTGATCACACATGTATCACGTGACTGATCATGCACTGATCACGTGGCTCTCATGCACTGATCACGTGGCTGATCATGCACTGATCACGTGGCTATCATGCACTGATCACGTGACTGATCATGCACTGATCACGTCTATATCATGCACTGATCACATGACTGCCCATGCACTGATCACGTGGATGATCATACACTAATCATGTGACAGATCATGCACTGATCACGTGGCTGATCATGCACTGATACCGTGACTGAGCATGGACTGATCACATGACTATCATGTAGTGATCACGTGACTTAATGGCGCTGATCATGTGACTGATCATGCGCTGATCATGTTTGCTATCATACACTGATCATGTGCCTCTGGAGGCAATAAACAAAGAGCTGAGTAGGCACGAATCAAACAGTCAGCAGGCAATAATCATGGAACTCAGGTGTGAGGAATCATGCTGCTCAGCTGGCAATAATCAAGCAGCTGAGCAGGCAGGAATCGTGCAGCTCAGCTGGCAATTGTCAAGCAGATGAGCAGACAGTAATCACGCAGCTCAGCAGGCCCAGATCACGTGACTGAGCATGCACTGTTCACGTGGCTGATCATACACTGATCACGTGATGATCATGCACTGATCACTTGGATATCATGCACTGATCACGTGGCTGATCATACACTGTTCACGTGTCTGACCATGCACTGATCACGTGGCTGATCATACACTGCTCACGTAACTGATCATGCACTGATCACGTGGCTATCATGCACTGATCACGTGGCTGAACATGCACTGTTCACGTGGCTGATCACACACCTGTCACGTGACATATCATGCACTGATCACGTGGCACTCATGCACTGATCACGTGGCTGATCATACTCTGCTCACGTAACTCATGCACACATCACGTGGCTATCATGCACTGCTCACGTGGCTCGTCATGGAATGATCACGTAGCTACCATATACTGGTCACGTGACTGATCATGCACAGATCACGTAAATGATCATGCACTGTTCACGTGACTGATCATGTACTGATCACGTGACTGATCATGCACTGATCACGTGGCTATCATGCTCTGCTCACGTGGCTGATCATGCAACGATCACGTAGCAACCATGTACTGGTCACGTGACTGATCATGCACTGATCACGTAATTGATCATGCACTGATCACGTGGCTCATCATGCACTGATCACGTGGCTGATCACACATGTATCACGTGACTGATCATGCACTGATCACGTGGCTCTCATGCACTGATCACGTGGCTGTCATGCACTGATCACGTGGATATCATGCACTGATCACGTGGCTGATCACACACGTATCACATGACTGATCATGCACTGATCACGTGGCTATCATGCACTGATCACGTGGCTATCATGCACTGATCACGTGGCTGATCATGCAATGATCACGTAGCTACCATGTACTGGTCACGTGACTGATCATGCACTGATCACGTAATTGATCATGCACTGATCACGTGGCTGATCATGCACTGATCACGTGGCTGATCATGCACTGATCACGTGACTGATCATGCACTGATCACGTGACTGATCATGCACTGATCACGTGGCTATCATGCACTGATCACGTGGCTGATCATGCACTGATCACGTGACTGATCATGCACTGATCACGTGGCTGATCATGCACTGATCACGTGACTGATCATGCACTGATCACGTGGCTGATCATGCACTGATCACGTGACTGATCATGCACTGATCACGTGACTGATCATGCACTGATCACGTGGCTATCATGCACTGATCACGTGGCTGATCATGCATGATCACGCAGCTACCATGTACTGGTCACATGACTGATCATGCACTGATCACGTGACTGATCATGCACTGATCACGTGGCTATCATGCACTGATCACGTGGCTGATCATGCAATGATCACGTAGCTACCATGTACTGGTCACGTGAATGATCATGCACTGATCACGTGACTGATCATGCACTGATCACGTGGCTATCATGCACTGATCACGTGACTGATCATGCACTGATCACGTCTATATCATGCACTGATCACATGACTGATCATGCACTGATCACGTGGCTGATCATACACTGATCACGTGACTGATCATGCACTGATCACGTGGCTGATCATGCACTGATCACGTGACTGATCATGCACTGATCACGTGACTGATCATGCACTGATCACGTGGCTATCATGCACTGCTCACGTGGCTGATCATGCCATGATCACGCAGCTACCATGTACTGGTCACATGACTGATCATGCACTGATCACGTGACTGATCATGCAGTGATCACGTGGCTATCATGCACTACTCACGTGGCTGATCATGCAATGATCATGTAGCTACCATGTACAGGTCACGTGAATGATCATACACCCATCAGGTGACTGATCATGCACTGATCACGTCTATATCATGCACTGATCACATGACTGCCCATGCACTGATCACGTGGATGATCATACACTAATCATGTGACAGATCATGCACTGATCACGTGGCTGATCATGCACTGATACCGTGACTGAGCATGGACTGATCACATGACTATCATGTAGTGATCACGTGACTTAATGGCGCTGATCATGTGACTGATCATGCGCTGATCATGTTTGCTATCATACACTGATCATGTGCCTCTGGAGGCAATAAACAAAGAGCTGAGTAGGCACGAATCAAACAGTCAGCAGGCAATAATCATGGAACTCAGGTGTGAGGAATCATGCTGCTCAGCTGGCAATAATCAAGCAGCTGAGCAGGCAGGAATCGTGCAGCTCAGCTGGCAATTGTCAAGCAGATGAGCAGACAGTAATCACGCAGCTCAGCAGGCCCAGATCACGTGACTGAGCATGCACTGTTCACGTGGCTGATCATACACTGATCACGTGATGATCATGCACTGATCACTTGGATATCATGCACTGATCACGTGGCTGATCATACACTGTTCACGTGTCTGACCATGCACTGATCACGTGGCTGATCATACACTGCTCACGTAACTGATCATGCACTGATCACGTGGCTATCATGCACTGATCACGTGGCTGAACATGCACTGTTCACGTGGCTGATCACACACCTGTCACGTGACATATCATGCACTGATCACGTGGCACTCATGCACTGATCACGTGGCTGATCATACTCTGCTCACGTAACTCATGCACACATCACGTGGCTATCATGCACTGCTCACGTGGCTCGTCATGGAATGATCACGTAGCTACCATATACTGGTCACGTGACTGATCATGCACAGATCACGTAAATGATCATGCACTGTTCACGTGACTGATCATGTACTGATCACGTGACTGATCATGCACTGATCACGTGGCTATCATGCTCTGCTCACGTGGCTGATCATGCAACGATCACGTAGCAACCATGTACTGGTCACGTGACTGATCATGCACTGATCACGTAATTGATCATGCACTGATCACGTGGCTCATCATGCACTGATCACGTGGCTGATCACACATGTATCACGTGACTGATCATGCACTGATCACGTGGCTCTCATGCACTGATCACGTGGCTGTCATGCACTGATCACGTGGATATCATGCACTGATCACGTGGCTGATCACACACGTATCACATGACTGATCATGCACTGATCACGTGGCTATCATGCACTGATCACGTGGCTATCATGCACTGATCACGTGGCTGATCATGCAATGATCACGTAGCTATCATGTACTGATCACGTGACTGATCATGCACTGATCACGTGGCTGATCATGCACTGATCACGTGGCTGATCATGCACTGATCACGTGGCTGATCATGCACTGATCACGTGGCTATCATGCACTGATCACGTGACTGATCATGCACTGATCACGTGCCTGATCATGCACTGATCACGTGACTGATCATGCACTGATCACGTGACTGATCATGCACTGATCATGTGACTGATCATGCACTGATCACGTGGCTGATCATGCACTGATACCGTGACTGAGCATGGACTGATCACATGACTATCATGTAGTGATCACGTGACTTAATGGCGCTGATCATGTGACTGATCATGCGCTGATCATGTTTGCTATCATACACTGATCATGTGCCTCTGGAGGCAATAAACAAAGAGCTGAGTAGGCACGAATCAAACAGTCAGCAGGCAATAATCATGGAACTCAGGTGTGAGGAATCATGCTGCTCAGCTGGCAATAATCAAGCAGCTGAGCAGGCAGGAATTACGCAGCACAGCTGGCAATTGTCAAGCAGATGACAGGCAGGAATCGTGCAGCTCAGCTGGCAATTGTCAAGCAGATGAGCAGACAGTAATCACGCAGCTCAGCAGGCCCAGATCACGTGACTGAGCATGCACTGTTCACGTGGCTGATCATACACTGATCACGTGATGATCATGCACTGATCACTTGGATATCATGCACTGATCACGTGGCTGATCATACACTGTTCACGTGTCTGACCATGCACTGATCACGTGGCTGATCATACACTGCTCACGTAACTGATCATGCACTGATCACGTGGCTATCATGCACTGATCACGTGGCTGAACATGCACTGTTCACGTGGCTGATCACACACCTGTCACGTGACATATCATGCACTGATCACGTGGCACTCATGCACTGATCACGTGGCTGATCATACTCTGCTCACGTAACTCATGCACACATCACGTGGCTATCATGCACTGATCACGTGGCTGTCATGCACTGATCACGTGGATATCATGCACTGATCACGTGGCTGATCACACACGATCACGTGACTGATCATGCACTGATCACGTGGCTGATCATGCACTGATCACGTGGCTATCATGCACTGATCACGTGGCTGATCATGCACTGATCACGTGGCTATCATGCACTGATCACGTGACTGATCATGCACTGATCACGTAATTGATCATGCACTGATCACGTGGCTGATCATGCACTGATCACGTGGCTGATCATGCACTGATCACGTGACTGATCATGCACTGATCACGTGACTGATCATGCACTGATCACGTGGCTATCATGCACTGATCACGTGGCTGATCATGCACTGATCACGTGACTGATCATGCACTGATCACGTGGCTGATCATGCACTGATCACGTGGCTGATCATGCACTGATCACGTGACTGATCATGCACTGATCACGTGTCTGATCATGCACTGATCACGTGGCTATCATGCACTGCTCACGTGGCTGATCATGCCATGATCACGCAGCTACCATGTACTGGTCACATGACTGATCATGCACTGATCACGTGACTGATCATGCAGTGATCACGTGGCTATCATGCACTACTCACGTGGCTGATCATGCAATGATCATGTAGCTACCATGTACAGGTCACGTGAATGATCATACACCCATCAGGTGACTGATCATGCACTGATCACGTGGCTATCATGCACTGATCACGAGACTGATCATGCACTGATCACGTCTATATCATGCACTGATCACATGACTGCCCATGCACTGATCACGTGGATGATCATACACTAATCATGTGACAGATCATGCACTGATCACGTGGCTGATCATGCACTGATACCGTGACTGAGCATGGACTGATCACATGACTATCATGTAGTGATCACGTGACTTAATGGCGCTGATCATGTGACTGATCATGCGCTGATCATGTTTGCTATCATACACTGATCATGTGCCTCTGGAGGCAATAAACAAAGAGCTGAGTAGGCACGAATCAAACAGTCAGCAGGCAATAATCATGGAACTCAGGTGTGAGGAATCATGCTGCTCAGCTGGCAATAATCAAGCAGCTGAGCAGGCAGGAATTACGCAGCACAGCTGGCAATTGTCAAGCAGATGACAGGCAGGAATCGTGCAGCTCAGCTGGCAATTGTCAAGCAGATGAGCAGACAGTAATCACGCAGCTCAGCAGGCCCAGATCACGTGACTGAGCATGCACTGTTCACGTGGCTGATCATACACTGATCACGTGATGATCATGCACTGATCACTTGGATATCATGCACTGATCACGTGGCTGATCATACACTGTTCACGTGTCTGACCATGCACTGATCACGTGGCTGATCATACACTGCTCACGTAACTGATCATGCACTGATCACGTGGCTATCATGCACTGATCACGTGGCTGAACATGCACTGTTCACGTGGCTGATCACACACCTGTCACGTGACATATCATGCACTGATCACGTGGCACTCATGCACTGATCACGTGGCTGATCATACTCTGCTCACGTAACTCATGCACACATCACGTGGCTATCATGCACTGCTCACGTGGCTCGTCATGGAATGATCACGTAGCTACCATATACTGGTCACGTGACTGATCATGCACTGATCACGTAAATGATCATGCACTGTTCACGTGACTGATCATGTACTGATCACGTGACTGATCATGCACTGATCACGTGGCTATCATGCACTGCTCACGTGGCTGATCATGCACGATCACGTAGCAACCATGTACTGGTCACGTGACTGATCATGCACTGATCACGTAATTGATCATGCACTGATCACGTGGCTCATCATGCACTGATCACGTGGCTGATCACACATGTATCACGTGACTGATCATGCACTGATCACGTGGCTATCATGCACTGATCACGTGGCTGTCATGCACTGATCACGTGGCTATCATGCACTGATCACGTGACTGATCATGCACTGATCACGTCTATATCATGCACTGATCACATGACTGCCCATGCACTGATCACGTGGATGATCATGCACTGATCACGTGACTGATCATGCACTGATCACGTGGCTGATCATGCACTGATACGTGACTGATCATGGACTGATCACATGACTATCATGCACTGATCACGTGACTTAATGGCACTGATCATGTGACTGATCATGCACTGATCATGTTTGCTATCATACACTGATCATGTGCCTCTGGAGGCAATAAACAAAGAGCTGAGTAGGCACGAATCAAACAGTCAGCAGGCAATAATCATGGAACTCAGGTGTGAGGAATCATGCTGCTCAGCTGGCAAATCAAGCAGCTGATCAGGCAGGAATCGTGCAGCTCAGCTGGCACAGATCACGTGACTGATCATGCACTGATCACGTGGCTGATCATACACTGATCACGTGATGATCATGCACTGATCACGTGGATATCATGCACTGATCACGTGGCTGATCATACACTGATCACGTGTCTGATCATGCACTGATCACGTGGCTGATCATACACTGCTCACGTAACTGATCATGCACTGATCACGTGGCTATCATGCACTGATCACGTGGCTGAACATGCACTGTTCACGTGGCTGATCACACACCTGTCACGTGACATATCATGCACTGATCACGTGGCACTCATGCACTGATCACGTGGCTGATCATACTCTGCTCACGTAACTCATGCACACATCACGTGGCTATCATGCACTGCTCACGTGGCTGTCATGGAATGATCACGTAGCAACCATATACTGGTCACGTGACTGATCATGCACTGATCACGTAAATGATCATGCACTGTTCACGTGACTGATCATGCACTGATCACGTGACTGATCATGCACTGATCACGTGGCTATCATGCACTGCTCACGTGGCTGATCATGCACGATCACGTAGCAACCATGTACTGGTCACGTGACTGATCATGCACTGATCACGTAATTGATCATGCACTGATCACGTGGCTCATCATGCACTGATCACGTGGCTGATCACACATGTATCACGTGACTGATCATGCACTGATCACGTGGCTCTCATGCACTGATCACGTGGCTGTCATGCACTGATCACGTGGATATCATGCACTGATCACGTGGCTGATCACACACGTATCACATGACTGATCATGCACTGATCACGTGGCTATCATGCACTGATCACGTGGCTATCATGCACTGATCACGTGGCTGATCATGCAATGATCACGTAGCTACCATGTACTGGTCACGTGACTGATCATGCACTGATCACGTAATTGATCATGCACTGATCACGTGGCTGATCATGCACTGATCACGCACTGATCACGTGGCTGATCATGCACTGATCACGTGACTGATCATGCACTGATCACGTGGCTGATCATGCACTGATCACGTGACTGATCATGCACTGATCACGTGGCTGATCATGCACTGATCACGTGACTGATCATGCACTGATCACGTGACTGATCATGCACTGATCACGTGGCTATCATGCACTGCTCACGTGGCTGATCATGCCATGATCACGCAGCTACCATGTACTGGTCACATGACTGATCATGCACTGATCACGTGACTGATCATGCAGTGATCACGTGGCTATCATGCACTACTCACGTGGCTGATCATGCAATGATCATGTAGCTACCATGTACAGGTCACGTGAATGATCATACACCCATCAGGTGACTGATCATGCACTGATCACGTGGCTATCATGCACTGATCACGAGACTGATCATGCACTGATCACGTCTATATCATGCACTGATCACATGACTGCCCATGCACTGATCACGTGGATGATCATACACTAATCATGTGACAGATCATGCACTGATCACGTGGCTGATCATGCACTGATACCGTGACTGAGCATGGACTGATCACATGACTATCATGTAGTGATCACGTGACTTAATGGCGCTGATCATGTGACTGATCATGCGCTGATCATGTTTGCTATCATACACTGATCATGTGCCTCTGGAGGCAATAAACAAAGAGCTGAGTAGGCACGAATCAAACAGTCAGCAGGCAATAATCATGGAACTCAGGTGTGAGGAATCATGCTGCTCAGCTGGCAATAATCAAGCAGCTGAGCAGGCAGGAATTACGCAGCACAGCTGGCAATTGTCAAGCAGATGACAGGCAGGAATCGTGCAGCTCAGCTGGCAATTGTCAAGCAGATGAGCAGACAGTAATCACGCAGCTCAGCAGGCCCAGATCACGTGACTGAGCATGCACTGTTCACGTGGCTGATCATACACTGATCACGTGACTGATCATGCACTGATCACGTGGCTATCATGCACTGATCACGTGGCTGATCATGCACTGATCACGTGCAACCATGCACTGATCACGTGACTGATCATGCACTGATCACGTAACTGATCATGCACTGATCACGTGGCTGATCATGCACTGATCACGTGGCTGATCACACATGTGTCACGTGACTGATCATGCACTGATCACGTGGCTATCATGCACTGATCACGTGGCTGATCATGCACTGATCACGTGGATATCATGCACTGATCACGTGGCTGATCACACACGATCACATGACTGATCATGCACTGATCACGTGGCTGATCATGCACTGATCACGTGGCTATCATGCACTGATCACGTGGCTGATCATGCAATGATCACGTAGCTACCATGTACTGGTCACGTGACTGATCATGCACTGATCACGTAATTGATCATGCACTGATCACGTGGCTGATCATGCACTGATCACGTGACTGATCATGCACTGATCACGTGGCTATCATGCACTGATCACGTGGCTGATCATGCACTGATCACGTGCCTGATCATGCACTGATCACGTGGCTGATCATGCACTGATCACGTGACTGATCATGCACTGATCACGTGTCTGATCATGCACTGATCACGTGGCTATCATGCACTGCTCACGTGGCTGATCATGCCATGATCACGCAGCTACCATGTACTGGTCACATGACTGATCATGCACTGATCACGTGACTGATCATGCAGTGATCACGTGGCTATCATGCACTACTCACGTGGCTGATCATGCAATGATCATGTAGCTACCATGTACAGGTCACGTGAATGATCATACACCCATCAGGTGACTGATCATGCACTGATCACGTGGCTATCATGCACTGATCACGAGACTGATCATGCACTGATCACGTCTATATCATGCACTGATCACATGACTGCCCATGCACTGATCACGTGGATGATCATACACTAATCATGTGACAGATCATGCACTGATCACGTGGCTGATCATGCACTGATACCGTGACTGAGCATGGACTGATCACATGACTATCATGTAGTGATCACGTGACTTAATGGCGCTGATCATGTGACTGATCATGCGCTGATCATGTTTGCTATCATACACTGATCATGTGCCTCTGGAGGCAATAAACAAAGAGCTGAGTAGGCACGAATCAAACAGTCAGCAGGCAATAATCATGGAACTCAGGTGTGAGGAATCATGCTGCTCAGCTGGCAATAATCAAGCAGCTGAGCAGGCAGGAATTACGCAGCACAGCTGGCAATTGTCAAGCAGATGACAGGCAGGAATCGTGCAGCTCAGCTGGCAATTGTCAAGCAGATGAGCAGACAGTAATCACGCAGCTCAGCAGGCCCAGATCACGTGACTGAGCATGCACTGTTCACGTGGCTGATCATACACTGATCACGTGATGATCATGCACTGATCACTTGGATATCATGCACTGATCACGTGGCTGATCATACACTGTTCACGTGTCTGACCATGCACTGATCACGTGGCTGATCATACACTGCTCACGTAACTGATCATGCACTGATCACGTGGCTATCATGCACTGATCACGTGGCTGAACATGCACTGTTCACGTGGCTGATCACACACCTGTCACGTGACATATCATGCACTGATCACGTGGCACTCATGCACTGATCACGTGGCTGATCATACTCTGCTCACGTAACTCATGCACACATCACGTGGCTATCATGCACTGCTCACGTGGCTCGTCATGGAATGATCACGTAGCAACCATATACTGGTCACGTGACTGATCATGCACTGATCACGTAAATGATCATGCACTGATCACGTGACTGATCATGTACTGATCACGTGACTGATCATGCACTGATCACGTGGCTATCATGCACTGCTCACGTGGCTGATCATGCAACGATCACGTAGCAACCATGTACTGGTCACGTGACTGATCATGCACTGATCACGTAATTGATCATGCACTGATCACGTGGCTCATCATGCACTGATCACGTGGCTGATCACACATGTATCACGTGACTGATCATGCACTGATCACGTGGCTATCATGCACTGATCACGTGGCTGATCATGCACTGATCACGTGGCTATCATGCACTGATCACGTGACTGATCATGCACTGATCACGTCTATATCATGCACTGATCACATGACTGCCCATGCACTGATCACGTGGATGATCATACACTAATCATGTGACAGATCATGCACTGATCACGTGGCTGATCATGCACTGATACCGTGACTGAGCATGGACTGATCACATGACTATCATGTAGTGATCACGTGACTTAATGGCGCTGATCATGTGACTGATCATGCGCTGATCATGTTTGCTATCATACACTGATCATGTGCCTCTGGAGGCAATAAACAAAGAGCTGAGTAGGCACGAATCAAACAGTCAGCAGGCAATAATCATGGAACTCAGGTGTGAGGAATCATGCTGCTCAGCTGGCAATAATCAAGCAGCTGAGCAGGCAGGAATCGTGCAGCTCAGCTGGCAATTGTCAAGCAGATGAGCAGACAGTAATCACGCAGCTCAGCAGGCCCAGATCACGTGACTGAGCATGCACTGTTCACGTGGCTGATCATACACTGATCACGTGATGATCATGCACTGATCACTTGGATATCATGCACTGATCACGTGGCTGATCATACACTGTTCACGTGTCTGACCATGCACTGATCACGTGGCTGATCATACACTGCTCACGTAACTGATCATGCACTGATCACGTGGCTATCATGCACTGATCACGTGGCTGAACATGCACTGTTCACGTGGCTGATCACACACCTGTCACGTGACATATCATGCACTGATCACGTGGCACTCATGCACTGATCACGTGGCTGATCATACTCTGCTCACGTAACTCATGCACACATCACGTGGCTATCATGCACTGCTCACGTGGCTCGTCATGGAATGATCACGTAGCTACCATATACTGGTCACGTGACTGATCATGCACTGATCACGTAAATGATCATGCACTGTTCACGTGACTGATCATGTACTGATCACGTGACTGATCATGCACTGATCACGTGGCTATCATGCACTGCTCACGTGGCTGATCATGCAACGATCACGTAGCAACCATGTACTGGTCACGTGACTGATCATGCACTGATCACGTAATTGATCATGCACTGATCACGTGGCTCATCATGCACTGATCACGTGGCTGATCACACATGTATCACGTGACTGATCATGCACTGATCACGTGGCTATCATGCACTGATCACGTGGCTGTCATGCACTGATCACGTGGATATCATGCACTGATCACGTGGCTGATCACACACGTATCACATGACTGATCATGCACTGATCACGTGGCTATCATGCACTGATCACGTGGCTATCATGCACTGATCACGTGGCTGATCATGCACTGATCACGTAGCTACCATGCACTGGTCACGTGACTGATCATGCACTGATCACGTAATTGATCATGCACTGATCACGTGGCTGATCATGCACTGATCACGTGGCTGATCATGCACTGATCACATAACTGATCATGCACTGATCACGTGACTGATCATGCACTGATCACGTGGCTATCATGCACTGATCACGTGGCTGATCATGCACTGATCACGTGACTGATCATGCACTGATCACGTGGCTGATCATGCACTGATCACGTGACTGATCATGCACTGATCACGTGGCTGATCATGCACTGATCACGTGACTGATCATGCACTGATCACGTGACTGATCATGCACTGATCACGTGGCTATCATGCACTGATCACGTGGCTGATCATGCATGATCACGCAGCTATCATGTACTGGTCACATGACTGATCATGCACTGATCACGTGACTGATCATGCACTGATCACGTGGCTATCATGCACTGATCACGTGGCTGATCATGCAATGATCACGTAGCTACCATGTACTGGTCACGTGACTGATCATGCACTGATCACGTGACTGATCATGCACTGATCACGTGGCTATCATGCACTGATCACGTGACTGATCATGCACTGATCACGTCTATCATGCACTGATCACATGACTGCCATGCACTGATCACGTGGCTGATCATGCACTGATCACGTGACTGATCATGCACTGATCACGTGGCTGATCATGCACTGATCACGTGACTGATCATGCACTGATCACGTGACTGATCATGCACTGATCACGTGGCTATCATGCACTGCACGTGGCTGATCATGCCATGATCACGCAGCTACCATGTACTGGTCACATGACTGATCATGCACTGATCACGTGACTGATCATGCAGTGATCACGTGGCTATCATGCACTACTCACGTGGCTGATCATGCAATGATCATGTAGCTACCATGTACAGGTCACGTGAATGATCATACACCATCAGGTGACTGATCATGCACTGATCACGTCTATATCATGCACTGATCACATGACTGCCCATGCACTGATCACGTGGATGATCATACACTAATCTTGTGACAGATCATGCACTGATCACGTGGCTGATCATGCACTGATACCGTGACTGAGCATGGACTGATCACATGACTATCATGTAGTGATCACGTGACTTAATGGCGCTGATCATGTGACTGATCATGCGCTGATCATGTTTGCTATCATACACTGATCATGTGCCTCTGGAGGCAATAAACAAAGAGCTGAGTAGGCACGAATCAAACAGTCAGCAGGCAATAATCATGGAACTCAGGTGTGAGGAATCATGCTGCTCAGCTGGCAATAATCAAGCAGCTGAGCAGGCAGGAATCGTGCAGCTCAGCTGGCAATTGTCAAGCAGATGAGCAGACAGTAATCACGCAGCTCAGCAGGCCCAGATCACGTGACTGAGCATGCACTGTTCACGTGGCTGATCATACACTGATCACGTGATGATCATGCACTGATCACTTGGATATCATGCACTGATCACGTGGCTGATCATACACTGTTCACGTGTCTGACCATGCACTGATCACGTGGCTGATCATACACTGCTCACGTAACTGATCATGCACTGATCACGTGGCTATCATGCACTGATCACGTGGCTGAACATGCACTGTTCACGTGGCTGATCACACACCTGTCACGTGACATATCATGCACTGATCACGTGGCACTCATGCACTGATCACGTGGCTGATCATACTCTGCTCACGTAACTCATGCACACATCACGTGGCTATCATGCACTGCTCACGTGGCTCGTCATGGAATGATCACGTAGCAACCATATACTGGTCACGTGACTGATCATGCACTGATCACGTAAATGATCATGCACTGTTCACGTGACTGATCATGTACTGATCACGTGACTGATCATGCACTGATCACGTGGCTATCATGCACTGCTCACGTGGCTGATCATGCAACGATCACGTAGCAACCATGTACTGGTCACGTGACTGATCATGCACTGATCACGTAATTGATCATGCACTGATCACGTGGCTCATCATGCACTGATCACGTGGCTGATCACACATGTATCACGTGACTGATCATGCACTGATCACGTGGCTATCATGCACTGATCACGTGGCTGTCATGCACTGATCACGTGGATATCATGCACTGATCACGTGGCTGATCACACACTATCACATGACTGATCATGCACTGATCACGTGGCTATCATGCACTGATCACGTGGCTATCATGCACTGATCACGTGGCTGATCATGCAATGATCACGTGGCTATCATGTACTGTCACGTGACTGATCATGCACTGATCACGTAACTGATCATGCACTGATCACGTGGCTGATCATGCACTGATCACGTGGCTGATCATGCACTGATCACGTGGCTATCATGCACTGATCACGTGACTGATCATGCACTGATCACGTGCCTGATCATGCACTGATCACGTGACTGATCATGCACTGATCACGTGACTGATCATGCACTGATCATGTGACTGATCATGCACTGATCACGTGGCTGATCATGCACTGATACCGTGACTGAGCATGGACTGATCACATGACTATCATGTAGTGATCACGTGACTTAATGGCGCTGATCATGTGACTGATCATGCGCTGATCATGTTTGCTATCATACACTGATCATGTGCCTCTGGAGGCAATAAACAAAGAGCTGAGTAGGCACGAATCAAACAGTCAGCAGGCAATAATCATGGAACTCAGGTGTGAGGAATCATGCTGCTCAGCTGGCAATAATCAAGCAGCTGAGCAGGCAGGAATTACGCAGCACAGCTGGCAATTGTCAAGCAGATGACAGGCAGGAATCGTGCAGCTCAGCTGGCAATTGTCAAGCAGATGAGCAGACAGTAATCACGCAGCTCAGCAGGCCCAGATCACGTGACTGAGCATGCACTGTTCACGTGGCTGATCATACACTGATCACGTGATGATCATGCACTGATCACTTGGATATCATGCACTGATCACGTGGCTGATCATACACTGTTCACGTGTCTGACCATGCACTGATCACGTGGCTGATCATACACTGCTCACGTAACTGATCATGCACTGATCACGTGGCTATCATGCACTGATCACGTGGCTGAACATGCACTGTTCACGTGGCTGATCACACACCTGTCACGTGACATATCATGCACTGATCACGTGGCACATGCACTGATCACGTGGCTGATCATACTCTGCTCACGTAACTCATGCACACATCACGTGGCTATCATGCACTGCTCACGTGGCTGTCATGCACTGATCACGTGGATATCATGCACTGATCACGTGGCTGATCACACACGATCACGTGACTGATCATGCACTGATCACGTGGCTGATCATGCACTGATCACGTGGCTATCATGCACTGATCACGTGGCTGATCATGCACTGATCACGTAGCTATCATGTACTGGTCACGTGACTGATCATGCACTGATCACGTAATTGATCATGCACTGATCACGTGGCTGATCATGCACTGATCACGTGGCTGATCATGCACTGATCACGTGACTGATCATGCACTGATCACGTGACTGATCATGCACTGATCACGTGGCTATCATGCACTGATCACGTGGCTGATCATGCACTGATCACGTGACTGATCATGCACTGATCACGTGGCTGATCATGCACTGATCACGTGGCTGATCATGCACTGATCACGTGACTGATCATGCACTGATCACGTGACTGATCATGCACTGATCACGTGGCTATCATGCACTGCTCACGTGGCTGATCATGCCATGATCACGCAGCTACCATGTACTGGTCACATGACTGATCATGCACTGATCACGTGACTGATCATGCAGTGATCACGTGGCTATCATGCACTACTCACGTGGCTGATCATGCAATGATCATGTAGCTACCATGTACAGGTCACGTGAATGATCATACACCCATCAGGTGACTGATCATGCACTGATCACGTGGCTATCATGCACTGATCACGAGACTGATCATGCACTGATCACGTCTATATCATGCACTGATCACATGACTGCCCGCACTGATCACGTGGATGATCATACACTAATCTTGTGACAGATCATGCACTGATCACGTGGCTGATCATGCACTGATACCGTGACTGAGCATGGACTGATCACATGACTATCATGTAGTGATCACGTGACTTAATGGCGCTGATCATGTGACTGATCATGCGCTGATCATGTTTGCTATCATACACTGATCATGTGCCTCTGGAGGCAATAAACAAAGAGCTGAGTAGGCACGAATCAAACAGTCAGCAGGCAATAATCATGGAACTCAGGTGTGAGGAATCATGCTGCTCAGCTGGCAATAATCAAGCAGCTGAGCAGGCAGGAATTACGCAGCACAGCTGGCAATTGTCAAGCAGATGACAGGCAGGAATCGTGCAGCTCAGCTGGCAATTGTCAAGCAGATGAGCAGACAGTAATCACGCAGCTCAGCAGGCCCAGATCACGTGACTGAGCATGCACTGTTCACGTGGCTGATCATACACTGATCACGTGATGATCATGCACTGATCACTTGGATATCATGCACTGATCACGTGGCTGATCATACACTGTTCACGTGTCTGACCATGCACTGATCACGTGGCTGATCATACACTGCTCACGTAACTGATCATGCACTGATCACGTGGCTATCATGCACTGATCACGTGGCTGAACATGCACTGTTCACGTGGCTGATCACACACCTGTCACGTGACATATCATGCACTGATCACGTGGCACTCATGCACTGATCACGTGGCTGATCATACTCTGCTCACGTAACTCATGCACACATCACGTGGCTATCATGCACTGCTCACGTGGCTCGTCATGGAATGATCACGTAGCAACCATATACTGGTCACGTGACTGATCATGCACTGATCACGTAAATGATCATGCACTGTTCACGTGACTGATCATGTACTGATCACGTGACTGATCATGCACTGATCACGTGGCTATCATGCTCTGCTCACGTGGCTGATCATGCAACGATCACGTAGCAACCATGTACTGGTCACGTGACTGATCATGCACTGATCACGTAATTGATCATGCACTGATCACGTGGCTCATCATGCACTGATCACGTGGCTGATCACACATGTATCACGTGACTGATCATGCACTGATCACGTGGCTATCATGCACTGATCACGTGGCTGTCATGCACTGATCACGTGGCTATCATGCACTGATCACGTGACTGATCATGCACTGATCACGTCTATATCATGCACTGATCACATGACTGCCCATGCACTGATCACGTGGATGATCATACACTAATCACAGATCATGCACTGATCACGTGGCTGATCATGCACTGATACCACTGATCATGGACTGATCACATGACTATCATGCAGTGATCACGTGACTTAATGGCACTGATCATGTGACTGATCATGCACTGATCATGTTTGCTATCATACACTGATCATGTGCCTCTGGAGGCAATAAACAAAGAGCTGAGTAGGCACGAATCAAACAGTCAGCAGGCAATAATCATGGAACTCAGGTGTGAGGAATCATGCTGCTCAGCTGGCAATAATCAAGCAGCTGAGCAGGCAGGAATCGTGCAGCTCAGCTGGCACAGATCACGTGACTGAGCATGCACTGATCACGTGGCTGATCATGCACTGATCACGTGATGATCATGCACTGATCACGTGGATATCATGCACTGATCACGTGGCTGATCATACACTGATCACGTGTCTGACCATGCACTGATCACGTGGCTGATCATACACTGCTCACGTAACTGATCATGCACTGATCACGTGGCTATCATGCACTGATCACGTGGCTGAACATGCACTGATCACGTGGCTGATCACACACTGTCACGTGACATATCATGCACTGATCACGTGGCACTCATGCACTGATCACGTGGCTGATCATACACTGCTCACGTAACTCATGCACACATCACGTGGCTATCATGCACTGCTCACGTGGCTGTCATGGAATGATCACGTAGCAACCATATACTGGTCACGTGACTGATCA
This sequence comes from Bos javanicus, assembly GCF_032452875.1. Classification (NCBI taxonomy): domain Eukaryota; kingdom Metazoa; phylum Chordata; class Mammalia; order Artiodactyla; family Bovidae; genus Bos; species Bos javanicus. The sequence goes on from NW_026894544.1 coordinate 61,910, forward strand.
TGCACTGATCACGTAAATGATCATGCACTGTTCACGTGACTGATCATGCACTGATCACGTGACTGATCATGCACTGATCACGTGGCTATCATGCACTGCTCACGTGGCTGATCATGCACGATCACGTAGCAACCATGTACTGGTCACGTGACTGATCATGCACTGATCACGTAATTGATCATGCACTGATCACGTGGCTCATCATGCACTGATCACGTGGCTGATCACACATGATCACGTGACTGATCATGCACTGATCACGTGGCTCTCATGCACTGATCACGTGGCTGTCATGCACTGATCACGTGGATATCATGCACTGATCACGTGGCTGATCACACACGTATCACATGACTGATCATGCACTGATCACGTGGCTATCATGCACTGATCACGTGGCTATCATGCACTGATCACGTGGCTGATCATGCAATGATCACGTAGCTACCATGTACTGGTCACGTGACTGATCATGCACTGATCACGTAATTGATCATGCACTGATCACGTGGCTGATCATGCACTGATCACGCACTGATCACGTGGCTGATCATGCACTGATCACGTGACTGATCATGCACTGATCACGTGGCTGATCATGCACTGATCACGTGACTGATCATGCACTGATCACGTGGCTGATCATGCACTGATCACGTGACTGATCATGCACTGATCACGTGACTGATCATGCACTGATCACGTGGCTATCATGCACTGCTCACGTGGCTGATCATGCCATGATCACGCAGCTACCATGTACTGGTCACATGACTGATCATGCACTGATCACGTGACTGATCATGCAGTGATCACGTGGCTATCATGCACTACTCACGTGGCTGATCATGCAATGATCATGTAGCTACCATGTACAGGTCACGTGAATGATCATACACCCATCAGGTGACTGATCATGCACTGATCACGTGGCTATCATGCACTGATCACGAGACTGATCATGCACTGATCACGTCTATATCATGCACTGATCACATGACTGCCCATGCACTGATCACGTGGATGATCATACACTAATCTGTGACAGATCATGCACTGATCACGTGGCTGATCATGCACTGATACCGTGACTGAGCATGGACTGATCACATGACTATCATGTAGTGATCACGTGACTTAATGGCGCTGATCATGTGACTGATCATGCACTGATCATGTTTGCTATCATACACTGATCATGTGCCTCTGGAGGCAATAAACAAAGAGCTGAGTAGGCACGAATCAAACAGTCAGCAGGCAATAATCATGGAACTCAGGTGTGAGGAATCATGCTGCTCAGCTGGCAATAATCCAGCAGCTGAGCAGGCAGGAATTATGCAGCACAGCTGGCAATTGTCAAGCAGATGACAGGCAGGAATCGTGCAGCTCAGCTGGCAATTGTCAAGCAGATGAGCAGACAGTAATCACGCAGCTCAGCAGGCCCAGATCACGTGACTGAGCATGCACTGTTCACGTGGCTGATCATGCACTGATCACGTGACTGATCATGCACTGATCACGTGGCTATCATGCACTGATCACGTGGCTGATCATGCACTGATCACGTGCTGACCATGCACTGATCACGTGACTGATCATGCACTGATCACGTAACTGATCATGCACTGATCACGTGGCTGATCATGCACTGATCACGTGGCTGATCACACATGTGTCACGTGACTGATCATGCACTGATCACGTGGCTCTCATGCACTGATCACGTGGCTGTCATGCACTGATCACGTGGATATCATGCACTGATCACGTGGCTGATCACACACGTATCACATGACTGATCATGCACTGATCACGTGGCTATCATGCACTGATCACGTGGCTATCATGCACTGATCACGTGGCTGATCATGCACTGATCACGTAGCTACCATGTACTGGTCACGTGACTGATCATGCACTGATCACGTAATTGATCATGCACTGATCACGTGGCTGATCATGCACTGATCACGTGACTGATCATGCACTGATCACGTGGCTATCATGCACTGATCACGTGGCTGATCATGCACTGATCACGTGCCTGATCATGCACTGATCACGTGGCTGATCATGCACTGATCACGTGACTGATCATGCACTGATCACGTGTCTGATCATGCACTGATCACGTGGCTATCATGCACTGCTCACGTGGCTGATCATGCCATGATCACGCAGCTACCATGTACTGGTCACATGACTGATCATGCACTGATCACGTGACTGATCATGCAGTGATCACGTGGCTATCATGCACTACTCACGTGGCTGATCATGCAATGATCATGTAGCTACCATGTACAGGTCACGTGAATGATCATACACCCATCAGGTGACTGATCATGCACTGATCACGTGGCTATCATGCACTGATCACGAGACTGATCATGCACTGATCACGTCTATATCATGCACTGATCACATGACTGCCCATGCACTGATCACGTGGATGATCATACACTAATCATGTGACAGATCATGCACTGATCACGTGGCTGATCATGCACTGATACCGTGACTGAGCATGGACTGATCACATGACTATCATGTAGTGATCACGTGACTTAATGGCGCTGATCATGTGACTGATCATGCGCTGATCATGTTTGCTATCATACACTGATCATGTGCCTCTGGAGGCAATAAACAAAGAGCTGAGTAGGCACGAATCAAACAGTCAGCAGGCAATAATCATGGAACTCAGGTGTGAGGAATCATGCTGCTCAGCTGGCAATAATCAAGCAGCTGAGCAGGCAGGAATTACGCAGCACAGCTGGCAATTGTCAAGCAGATGACAGGCAGGAATCGTGCAGCTCAGCTGGCAATTGTCAAGCAGATGAGCAGACAGTAATCACGCAGCTCAGCAGGCCCAGATCACGTGACTGAGCATGCACTGTTCACGTGGCTGATCATACACTGATCACGTGATGATCATGCACTGATCACTTGGATATCATGCACTGATCACGTGGCTGATCATACACTGTTCACGTGTCTGACCATGCACTGATCACGTGGCTGATCATACACTGCTCACGTAACTGATCATGCACTGATCACGTGGCTATCATGCACTGATCACGTGGCTGAACATGCACTGTTCACGTGGCTGATCACACACCTGTCACGTGACATATCATGCACTGATCACGTGGCACTCATGCACTGATCACGTGGCTGATCATACTCTGCTCACGTAACTCATGCACACATCACGTGGCTATCATGCACTGCTCACGTGGCTCGTCATGGAATGATCACGTAGCAACCATATACTGGTCACGTGACTGATCATGCACTGATCACGTAAATGATCATGCACTGTTCACGTGACTGATCATGTACTGATCACGTGACTGATCATGCACTGATCACGTGGCTATCATGCTCTGCTCACGTGGCTGATCATGCAACGATCACGTAGCAACCATGTACTGGTCACGTGACTGATCATGCACTGATCACGTAATTGATCATGCACTGATCACGTGGCTCATCATGCACTGATCACGTGGCTGATCACACATGTATCACGTGACTGATCATGCACTGATCACGTGGCTCTCATGCACTGATCACGTGGCTGATCATGCACTGATCACGTGGCTATCATGCACTGATCACGTGACTGATCATGCACTGATCACGTCTATATCATGCACTGATCACATGACTGCCCATGCACTGATCACGTGGATGATCATACACTAATCTTGTGACTGATCATGCACTGATCACGTGGCTGATCATGCACTGATACCGTGACTGAGCATGGACTGATCACATGACTATCATGTAGTGATCACGTGACTTAATGGCGCTGATCATGTGACTGATCATGCACTGATCATGTTTGCTATCATACACTGATCATGTGCCTCTGGAGGCAATAAACAAAGAGCTGAGTAGGCACGAATCAAACAGTCAGCAGGCAATAATCATGGAACTCAGGTGTGAGGAATCATGCTGCTCAGCTGGCAATAATCAAGCAGCTGATCAGGCAGGAATCGTGCAGCTCAGCTGGCAATTGTCAAGCAGATGAGCAGACAGTAATCACGCAGCTCAGCAGGCCCAGATCACGTGACTGAGCATGCACTGTTCACGTGGCTGATCATACACTGATCACGTGATGATCATGCACTGATCACTTGGATATCATGCACTGATCACGTGGCTGATCATACACTGTTCACGTGTCTGACCATGCACTGATCACGTGGCTGATCATACACTGCTCACGTAACTGATCATGCACTGATCACGTGGCTATCATGCACTGATCACGTGGCTGAACATGCACTGTTCACGTGGCTGATCACACACCTGTCACGTGACATATCATGCACTGATCACGTGGCACTCATGCACTGATCACGTGGCTGATCATACTCTGCTCACGTAACTCATGCACACATCACGTGGCTATCATGCACTGCTCACGTGGCTCGTCATGGAATGATCACGTAGCAACCATATACTGGTCACGTGACTGATCATGCAAAGATCACGTAAATGATCATGCACTGTTCACGTGACTGATCATGTACTGATCACGTGACTGATCATGCACTGATCACGTGGCTATCATGCTCTGCTCACGTGGCTGATCATGCAACGATCACGTAGCAACCATGTACTGGTCACGTGACTGATCATGCACTGATCACGTAATTGATCATGCACTGATCACGTGGCTCATCATGCACTGATCACGTGGCTGATCACACATGTATCACGTGACTGATCATGCACTGATCACGTGGCTCTCATGCACTGATCACGTGGCTGTCATGCACTGATCACGTGGATATCATGCACTGATCACGTGGCTGATCACACACGATCACATGACTGATCATGCACTGATCACGTGGCTATCATGCACTGATCACGTGGCTATCATGCACTGATCACGTGGCTGATCATGCAATGATCACGTAGCTACCATGTACTGGTCACGTGACTGATCATGCACTGATCACGTAATTGATCATGCACTGATCACGTGGCTGATCATGCACTGATCACGTGGCTGATCATACACTGATCACATAACTGATCATGCACTGATCACGTGACTGATCATGCACTGATCACGTGGCTATCATGCACTGATCACGTGGCTGACATACACTGATCACGTGCCTGATCATGCACTGATCACGTGGCTGATCATGCACTGATCACGTGACTGATCATGCACTGATCACGTGGCTGATCATGCACTGATCACGTGGCTGATCATGCACTGATCACGTGACTGATCATGCACTGATCACGTGGCTATCATGCACTGCTCACGTGGCTGATCATGCATGATCACGCAGCTATCATGTACTGGTCACATGACTGATCATGCACTGATCACGTGACTGATCATGCACTGATCACGTGGCTATCATGCACTACTCACGTGGCTGATCATGCAATGATCATGTAGCTACCATGTACTGGTCACGTGAATGATCATGCACTGATCACGTGACTGATCATGCACTGATCACGTCTATATCATGCACTGATCACATGACTGCCCATGCACTGATCACGTGGATGATCATACACTAATCTTGTGACAGATCATGCACTGATCACGTGGCTGATCATGCACTGATACCGTGACTGAGCATGGACTGATCACATGACTATCATGTAGTGATCACGTGACTTAATGGCGCTGATCATGTGACTGATCATGCGCTGATCATGTTTGCTATCATACACTGATCATGTGCCTCTGGAGGCAATAAACAAAGAGCTGAGTAGGCACGAATCAAACAGTCAGCAGGCAATAATCATGGAACTCAGGTGTGAGGAATCATGCTGCTCAGCTGGCAATAATCAAGCAGCTGAGCAGGCAGGAATCGTGCAGCTCAGCTGGCAATTGTCAAGCAGATGAGCAGACAGTAATCACGCAGCTCAGCAGGCCCAGATCACGTGACTGAGCATGCACTGTTCACGTGGCTGATCATACACTGATCACGTGATGATCATGCACTGATCACTTGGATATCATGCACTGATCACGTGGCTGATCATACACTGTTCACGTGTCTGACCATGCACTGATCACGTGGCTGATCATACACTGCTCACGTAACTGATCATGCACTGATCACGTGGCTATCATGCACTGATCACGTGGCTGAACATGCACTGTTCACGTGGCTGATCACACACCTGTCACGTGACATATCATGCACTGATCACGTGGCACTCATGCACTGATCACGTGGCTGATCATACTCTGCTCACGTAACTCATGCACACATCACGTGGCTATCATGCACTGCTCACGTGGCTCGTCATGGAATGATCACGTAGCAACCATATACTGGTCACGTGACTGATCATGCAAAGATCACGTAAATGATCATGCACTGTTCACGTGACTGATCATGTACTGATCACGTGACTGATCATGCACTGATCACGTGGCTATCATGCTCTGCTCACGTGGCTGATCATGCAACGATCACGTAGCAACCATGTACTGGTCACGTGACTGATCATGCACTGATCACGTAATTGATCCTGCACTGATCACGTGGCTCATCATGCACTGATCACGTGGCTGATCACACATGTATCACGTGACTGATCATGCACTGATCACGTGGCTCTCATGCACTGATCACGTGGCTGTCATGCACTGATCACGTGGATATCATGCACTGATCACGTGGCTGATCACACACGTATCACATGACTGATCATGCACTGATCACGTGGCTATCATGCACTGATCACGTGGCTATCATGCACTGATCACGTGGCTGATCATGCAATGATCACGTAGCTACCATGTACTGGTCACGTGACTGATCATGCACTGATCACGTAATTGATCATGCACTGATCACGTGGCTGATCATGCACTGATCACGTGGCTGATCATGCACTGATCACGTGGCTATCATGCACTGATCACGTGACTGATCATGCACTGATCACGTGCCTGATCATGCACTGATCACGTGGCTGATCATGCACTGATCACGTGACTGATCATGCACTGATCACGTGACTGATCATGCACTGATCACGTGGCTGATCATGCACTGATACCGTGACTGAGCATGGACTGATCACATGACTATCATGTAGTGATCACGTGACTTAATGGCGCTGATCATGTGACTGATCATGCGCTGATCATGTTTGCTATCATACACTGATCATGTGCCTCTGGAGGCAATAAACAAAGAGCTGAGTAGGCACGAATCAAACAGTCAGCAGGCAATAATCATGGAACTCAGGTGTGAGGAATCATGCTGCTCAGCTGGCAATAATCAAGCAGCTGAGCAGGCAGGAATTACGCAGCACAGCTGGCAATTGTCAAGCAGATGACAGGCAGGAATCGTGCAGCTCAGCTGGCAATTGTCAAGCAGATGAGCAGACAGTAATCACGCAGCTCAGCAGGCCCAGATCACGTGACTGAGCATGCACTGTTCACGTGGCTGATCATACACTGATCACGTGATGATCATGCACTGATCACTTGGATATCATGCACTGATCACGTGGCTGATCATACACTGTTCACGTGTCTGACCATGCACTGATCACGTGGCTGATCATACACTGCTCACGTAACTGATCATGCACTGATCACGTGGCTATCATGCACTGATCACGTGGCTGAACATGCACTGTTCACGTGGCTGATCACACACCTGTCACGTGACATATCATGCACTGATCACGTGGCACTCATGCACTGATCACGTGGCTGATCATACTCTGCTCACGTAACTCATGCACACATCACGTGGCTATCATGCACTGATCACGTGGCTGTCATGCACTGATCACGTGGATATCATGCACTGATCACGTGGCTGATCACACACGATCACGTGACTGATCATGCACTGATCACGTGGCTGATCATGCACTGATCACGTGGCTATCATGCACTGATCACGTGGCTGATCATGCAATGATCACGTAGCTACCATGTACTGGTCACGTGACTGATCATGCACTGATCACGTAATTGATCATGCACTGATCACGTGGCTGATCATGCACTGATCACGTGGCTGATCATACACTGATCACATAACTGATCATGCACTGATCACGTGACTGATCATGCACTGATCACGTGGCTATCATGCACTGATCACGTGGCTGATCATACACTGATCACGTGCCTGATCATGCACTGATCACGTGGCTGATCATGCACTGATCACGTGACTGATCATGCACTGATCACGTGTCTGATCATGCACTGATCACGTGGCTATCATGCACTGCTCACGTGGCTGATCATGCCATGATCACGCAGCTACCATGTACTGGTCACATGACTGATCATGCACTGATCACGTGACTGATCATGCAGTGATCACGTGGCTATCATGCACTACTCACGTGGCTGATCATGCAATGATCATGTAGCTACCATGTACAGGTCACGTGAATGATCATACACCCATCAGGTGACTGATCATGCACTGATCACGTGGCTATCATGCACTGATCACGAGACTGATCATGCACTGATCACGTCTATATCATGCACTGATCACATGACTGCCCATGCACTGATCACGTGGATGATCATACACTAATCTTGTGACAGATCATGCACTGATCACGTGGCTGATCATGCACTGATACCGTGACTGAGCATGGACTGATCACATGACTATCATGTAGTGATCACGTGACTTAATGGCGCTGATCATGTGACTGATCATGCGCTGATCATGTTTGCTATCATACACTGATCATGTGCCTCTGGAGGCAATAAACAAAGAGCTGAGTAGGCACGAATCAAACAGTCAGCAGGCAATAATCATGGAACTCAGGTGTGAGGAATCATGCTGCTCAGCTGGCAATAATCAAGCAGCTGAGCAGGCAGGAATCGTGCAGCTCAGCTGGCAATTGTCAAGCAGATGAGCAGACAGTAATCACGCAGCTCAGCAGGCCCAGATCACGTGACTGAGCATGCACTGTTCACGTGGCTGATCATACACTGATCACGTGATGATCATGCACTGATCACTTGGATATCATGCACTGATCACGTGGCTGATCATACACTGTTCACGTGTCTGACCATGCACTGATCACGTGGCTGATCATACACTGCTCACGTAACTGATCATGCACTGATCACGTGGCTATCATGCACTGATCACGTGGCTGAACATGCACTGTTCACGTGGCTGATCACACACCTGTCACGTGACATATCATGCACTGATCACGTGGCACTCATGCACTGATCACGTGGCTGATCATACTCTGCTCACGTAACTCATGCACACATCACGTGGCTATCATGCACTGCTCACGTGGCTCGTCATGGAATGATCACGTAGCAACCATATACTGGTAACGTGACTGATCATGCAAAGATCACGTAAATGATCATGCACTGTTCACGTGACTGATCATGTACTGATCACGTGACTGATCATGCACTGATCACGTGGCTATCATGCTCTGCTCACGTGGCTGATCATGCAACGATCACGTAGCAACCATGTACTGGTCACGTGACTGATCATGCACTGATCACGTAATTGATCCTGCACTGATCACGTGGCTCATCATGCACTGATCACGTGGCTGATCACACATGTATCACGTGACTGATCATGCACTGATCACGTGGCTCTCATGCACTGATCACGTGGCTGTCATGCACTGATCACGTGGATATCATGCACTGATCATGTGGCTGATCACACACGTATCACATGACTGATCATGCACTGATCACGTGGCTATCATGCACTGATCACGTGGCTATCATGCACTGATCACGTGGCTGATCAGGCAATGATCACGTAGCTACCATGTACTGGTCACGTGACTGATCATGCACTGATCACGTAATTGATCATGCACTGATCATGTGGCTGATCATGCACTGATCATGCACTGATCACGTGGCTGATCATGCACTGATCACGTGACTGATCATGCACTGATCACGTGGCTGATCATGCACTGATCACGTGACTGATCATGCACTGATCACGTGGCTGATCATGCACTGATCACGTGACTGATCATGCACTGATCACGTGACTGATCATGCACTGATCACGTGGCTATCATGCACTGCTCACGTGGCTGATCATGCCATGATCACGCAGCTACCATGTACTGGTCACATGACTGATCATGCACTGATCACGTGACTGATCATGCAGTGATCACGTGGCTATCATGCACTACTCACGTGGCTGATCATGCAATGATCATGTAGCTACCATGTACAGGTCACGTGAATGATCATACACCCATCAGGTGACTGATCATGCACTGATCACGTGGCTATCATGCACTGATCACGAGACTGATCATGCACTGTTCACGTCTATATCATGCACTGATCACATGACTGCCCGTGCACTGATCACGTGGATGATCATACACTAATCTTGTGACAGATCATGCACTGATCACGTGGCTGATCATGCACTGATACCGTGACTGAGCATGGACTGATCACATGACTATCATGTAGTGATCACGTGACTTAATGGCGCTGATCATGTGACTGATCATGCGCTGATCATGTTTGCTATCATACACTGATCATGTGCCTCTGGAGGCAATAAACAAAGAGCTGAGTAGGCACGAATCAAACAGTCAGCAGGCAATAATCATGGAACTCAGGTGTGAGGAATCATGCTGCTCAGCTGGCAATAATCAAGCAGCTGAGCAGGCAGGAATTACGCAGCACAGCTGGCAATTGTCAAGCAGATGACAGGCAGGAATCGTGCAGCTCAGCTGGCAATTGTCAAGCAGATGAGCAGACAGTAATCACGCAGCTCAGCAGGCCCAGATCACGTGACTGAGCATGCACTGTTCACGTGGCTGATCATACACTGATCACGTGACTGATCATGCACTGATCACGTGGCTATCATGCACTGATCACGTGGCTGATCATGCACTGATCACGTGCTGACCATGCACTGATCACGTGGCTGATCATGCACTGATCACGTAACTGATCATGCACTGATCACGTGGCTATCATGCACTGATCACGTGGCTGATCACACATGTGTCACGTGACTGATCATGCACTGATCACGTGGCTATCATGCACTGATCACGTGGCTGTCATGCACTGATCACGTGGCTATCATGCACTGATCACGTGGCTGATCACACACGTATCACGTGACTGATCATGCACTGATCACGTGGCTGATCATGCACTGATCACGTGGCTATCATGCACTGATCACGTGGCTGATCATGCAACGATCACGTAGCAACCATGTACTGGTCACGTGACTGATCATGCACTGATCACGTAATTGATCATGCACTGATCACGTGGCTCATCATGCACTGATCACGTGGCTGATCACACATGTATCACGTGACTGATCATGCACTGATCACGTGGCTCTCATGCACTGATCACGTGGCTGTCATGCACTGATCACGTGGATATCATGCACTGATCATGTGGCTGATCACACACGTATCACATGACTGATCATGCACTGATCACGTGGCTATCATGCACTGATCACGTGGCTATCATGCACTGATCACGTGGCTGATCATGCAATGATCACGTAGCTACCATGTACTGGTCACGTGACTGATCATGCACTGATCACGTAATTGATCATGCACTGATCATGTGGCTGATCATGCACTGATCACGCACTGATCACGTGGCTGATCATGCACTGATCACGTGACTGATCATGCACTGATCACGTGGCTGATCATGCACTGATCACGTGACTGATCATGCACTGATCACGTGGCTGATCATGCACTGATCACGTGACTGATCATGCACTGATCACGTGACTGATCATGCACTGATCACGTGGCTATCATGCACTGCTCACGTGGCTGATCATGCCATGATCACGCAGCTACCATGTACTGGTCACATGACTGATCATGCACTGATCACGTGACTGATCATGCAGTGATCACGTGGCTATCATGCACTACTCACGTGGCTGATCATGCAATGATCATGTAGCTACCATGTACAGGTCACGTGAATGATCATACACCCATCAGGTGACTGATCATGCACTGATCACGTGGCTATCATGCACTGATCACGAGACTGATCATGCACTGATCACGTCTATATCATGCACTGATCACATGACTGCCCATGCACTGATCACGTGGATGATCATACACTAATCTTGTGACAGATCATGCACTGATCACGTGGCTGATCATGCACTGATACCGTGACTGAGCATGGACTGATCACATGACTATCATGTAGTGATCACGTGACTTAATGGCGCTGATCATGTGACTGATCATGCGCTGATCATGTTTGCTATCATACACTGATCATGTGCCTCTGGAGGCAATAAACAAAGAGCTGAGTAGGCACGAATCAAACAGTCAGCAGGCAATAATCATGGAACTCAGGTGTGAGGAATCATGCTGCTCAGCTGGCAATAATCAAGCAGCTGAGCAGGCAGGAATTACGCAGCACAGCTGGCAATTGTCAAGCAGATGACAGGCAGGAATCGTGCAGCTCAGCTGGCAATTGTCAAGCAGATGAGCAGACAGTAATCACGCAGCTCAGCAGGCCCAGATCACGTGACTGAGCATGCACTGTTCACGTGGCTGATCATACACTGATCACGTGACTGATCATGCACTGATCACGTGGCTATCATGCACTGATCACGTGGCTGATCATGCACTGATCACGTGCAACCATGCACTGATCACGTGACTGATCATGCACTGATCACGTAACTGATCATGCACTGATCACGTGGCTGATCATGCACTGATCACGTGGCTGATCACACATGTGTCACGTGACTGATCATGCACTGATCACGTGGCTCTCATGCACTGATCACGTGGCTGATCATGCACTGATCACGTGGATATCATGCACTGATCACGTGGCTGATCACACACGTATCACATGACTGATCATGCACTGATCACGTGGCTATCATGCACTGATCACGTGGCTATCATGCACTGATCACGTGGCTGATCATGCACTGATCACGTAGCTACCATGTACTGGTCACGTGACTGATCATGCACTGATCACGTAATTGATCATGTGGCTGATCATGCACTGATCACGTGGCTGATCATGCACTGATCACATAACTGATCATGCACTGATCACGTGACTGATCATGCACTGATCACGTGGCTATCATGCACTGATCACTTGGCTGATCATACACTGATCACGTGACTGGTCATGCACTGATCACGTGGCTGATCATGCACTGATCACGTGACTGATCATGCACTGATCACGTGTCTGATCATGCACTGATCACGTGGCTATCATGCACTGCTCACGTGGCTGATCATGCCATGATCACGCAGCTACCATGTACTGGTCACATGACTGATCATGCACTGATCACGTGACTGATCATGCAGTGATCACGTGGCTATCATGCACTACTCACGTGGCTGATCATGCAATGATCATGTAGCTACCATGTACAGGTCACGTGAATGATCATACACCCATCAGGTGACTGATCATGCACTGATCACGTGGCTATCATGCACTGATCACGAGACTGATCATGCACTGATCACGTCTATATCATGCACTGATCACATGACTGCCCATGCACTGATCACGTGGATGATCATACACTAATCTTGTGACAGATCATGCACTGATCACGTGGCTGATCATGCACTGATACCGTGACTGAGCATGGACTGATCACATGACTATCATGTAGTGATCACGTGACTTAATGGCGCTGATCATGTGACTGATCATGCGCTGATCATGTTTGCTATCATACACTGATCATGTGCCTCTGGAGGCAATAAACAAAGAGCTGAGTAGGCACGAATCAAACAGTCAGCAGGCAATAATCATGGAACTCAGGTGTGAGGAATCATGCTGCTCAGCTGGCAATAATCAAGCAGCTGAGCAGGCAGGAATTACGCAGCACAGCTGGCAATTGTCAAGCAGATGACAGGCAGGAATCGTGCAGCTCAGCTGGCAATTGTCAAGCAGATGAGCAGACAGTAATCACGCAGCTCAGCAGGCCCAGATCACGTGACTGAGCATGCACTGTTCACGTGGCTGATCATACACTGATCACGTGATGATCATGCACTGATCACTTGGATATCATGCACTGATCACGTGGCTGATCATACACTGTTCACGTGTCTGACCATGCACTGATCACGTGGCTGATCATACACTGCTCACGTAACTGATCATGCACTGATCACGTGGCTATCATGCACTGATCACGTGGCTGAACATGCACTGTTCACGTGGCTGATCACACACCTGTCACGTGACATATCATGCACTGATCACGTGGCACTCATGCACTGATCACGTGGCTGATCATACTCTGCTCACGTAACTCATGCACACATCACGTGGCTATCATGCACTGCTCACGTGGCTCGTCATGGAATGATCACGTAGCAACCATATACTGGTCACGTGACTGATCATGCAAAGATCACGTAAATGATCATGCACTGTTCACGTGACTGATCATGTACTGATCACGTGACTGATCATGCACTGATCACGTGGCTATCATGCACTGCTCACGTGGCTGATCATGCAACGATCACGTAGCAACCATGTACTGGTCACGTGACTGATCATGCACTGATCACGTAATTGATCATGCACTGATCACGTGGCTCATCATGCACTGATCACGTGGCTGATCACACATGTATCACGTGACTGATCATGCACTGATCACGTGGCTCTCATGCACTGATCACGTGGCTGATCATGCACTGATCACGTGGCTATCATGCACTGATCACGAGACTGATCATGCACTGATCACGTCTATATCATGCACTGATCACATGACTGCCCATGCACTGATCACGTGGATGATCATACACTAATCTTGTGACAGATCATGCACTGATCACGTGGCTGATCATGCACTGATACCGTGACTGAGCATGGACTGATCACATGACTATCATGTAGTGATCACGTGACTTAATGGCGCTGATCATGTGACTGATCATGCGCTGATCATGTTTGCTATCATACACTGATCATGTGCCTCTGGAGGCAATAAACAAAGAGCTGAGTAGGCACGAATCAAACAGTCAGCAGGCAATAATCATGGAACTCAGTGTGAGGAATCATGCTGCTCAGCTGGCAATAATCAAGCAGCTGATCAGGCAGGAATCGTGCAGCTCAGCTGGCAATTGTCAAGCAGATGAGCAGACAGTAATCACGCAGCTCAGCAGGCCCAGATCACGTGACTGAGCATGCACTGTTCACGTGGCTGATCATACACTGATCACGTGATGATCATGCACTGATCACTTGGATATCATGCACTGATCACGTGGCTGATCATACACTGTTCACGTGTCTGACCATGCACTGATCACGTGGCTGATCATACACTGCTCACGTAACTGATCATGCACTGATCACGTGGCTATCATGCACTGATCACGTGGCTGAACATGCACTGTTCACGTGGCTGATCACACACCTGTCACGTGACATATCATGCACTGATCACGTGGCACTCATGCACTGATCACGTGGCTGATCATACTCTGCTCACGTAACTCATGCACACATCACGTGGCTATCATGCACTGCTCACGTGGCTCGTCATGGAATGATCACGTAGCAACCATATACTGGTAACGTGACTGATCATGCAAAGATCACGTAAATGATCATGCACTGTTCACGTGACTGATCATGTACTGATCACGTGACTGATCATGCACTGATCACGTGGCTATCATGCTCTGCTCACGTGGCTGATCATGCAACGATCACGTAGCAACCATGTACTGGTCACGTGACTGATCATGCACTGATCACGTAATTGATCATGCACTGATCACGTGGCTCATCATGCACTGATCACGTGGCTGATCACACATGTATCACGTGACTGATCATGCACTGATCACGTGGCTCTCATGCACTGATCACGTGGCTGTCATGCACTGATCACGTGGATATCATGCACTGATCACGTGGCTGATCACACACGTATCACATGACTGATCATGCACTGATCACGTGGCTATCATGCACTGATCACGTGGCTATCATGCACTGATCACGTGGCTGATCATGCAATGATCACGTAGCTACCATGTACTGGTCACGTGACTGATCATGCACTGATCACGTAATTGATCATGCACTGATCACGTGGCTGATCATGCACTGATCACGTGGCTGATCATGCACTGATCACGTGACTGATCATGCACTGATCACGTGGCTATCATGCACTGATCACGTGGCTGATCATGCACTGATCACGTGGCTGATCATGCACTGATCACGTGGCTGATCATGCACTGATCACGTGACTGATCATGCACTGATCACGTGGCTGATCATGCACTGATCACGTGACTGATCATGCACTGATCACGTGACTGATCATGCACTGATCACGTGGCTATCATGCACTGATCACGTGGCTGATCATGCATGATCACGCAGCTATCATGCACTGGTCACATGACTGATCATGCACTGATCACGTGACTGATCATGCACTGATCACGTGGCTATCATGCACTATCACGTGGCTGATCATGCAATGATCACGTAGCTACCATGTACTGGTCACGTGAATGATCATGCACTGATCACGTGACTGATCATGCACTGATCACGTGGCTATCATGCACTGATCACGTGACTGATCATGCACTGATCACGTCTATATCATGCACTGATCACATGACTGATCATGCACTGATCACGTGGATGATCATACACTGATCACGTGACTGATCATGCACTGATCACGTGGCTGATCATGCACTGATCACGTGACTGATCATGCACTGATCACGTGACTGATCATGCACTGATCACGTGGCTATCATGCACTGATCACGTGGCTGATCATGCCATGATCACGCAGCTACCATGTACTGGTCACATGACTGATCATGCACTGATCACGTGACTGATCATGCAGTGATCACGTGGCTATCATGAACTACTCACGTGGCTGATCATGCAATGATCATGTAGCTACCATGTACAGGTCACGTGAATGATCATACACCCATCAGGTGACTGATCATGCACTGATCACGTGGCTATCATGCACTGATCACGAGACTGATCATGCACTGTTCACGTCTATATCATGCACTGATCACATGACTGCCCATGCACTGATCACGTGGATGATCATACACTAATCTTGTGACAGATCATGCACTGATCACGTGGCTGATCATGCACTGATACCGTGACTGAGCATGGACTGATCACATGACTATCATGTAGTGATCACGTGACTTAATGGCGCTGATCATGTGACTGATCATGCGCTGATCATGTTTGCTATCATACACTGATCATGTGCCTCTGGAGGCAATAAACAAAGAGCTGAGTAGGCACGAATCAAACAGTCAGCAGGCAATAATCATGGAACTCAGGTGTGAGGAATCATGCTGCTCAGCTGGCAATAATCAAGCAGCTGAGCAGGCAGGAATCGTGCAGCTCAGCTGGCAATTGTCAAGCAGATGAGCAGACAGTAATCACGCAGCTCAGCAGGCCCAGATCACGTGACTGAGCATGCACTGTTCACGTGGCTGATCATACACTGATCACGTGATGATCATGCACTGATCACGTGGATATCATGCACTGATCACGTGGCTGATCATACACTGTTCACGTGTCTGACCATGCACTGATCACGTGGCTGATCATACACTGTCACGTAACTGATCATGCACTGATCACGTGGCTATCATGCACTGATCACGTGGCTGAACATGCACTGTTCACGTGGCTGATCACACACTGTCACGTGACATATCATGCACTGATCACGTGGCACTCATGCACTGATCACGTGGCTGATCATACTCTGCTCACGTGACTCATGCACACATCACGTGGCTATCATGCACTGATCACGTGGCTGTCATGCACTGATCACGTGGATATCATGCACTGATCATGTGGCTGATCACACACGTATCACGTGACTGATCATGCACTGATCACGTGGCTATCATGCACTGATCACGTGGCTATCATGCACTGATCACGTGGCTGATCAGGCAATGATCACGTAGCTACCATGTACTGGTCACGTGACTGATCATGCACTGATCACGTAATTGATCATGCACTGATCATGTGGCTGATCATGCACTGATCACGTGGCTGATCATACACTGATCACATAACTGATCATGCACTGATCACGTGACTGATCATGCACTGATCACGTGGCTATCATGCACTGATCACTTGGCTGGACATACACTGATCACGTGCCTGATCATGCACTGATCACGTGGCTGATCATGCACTGATCACGTGACTGATCATGCACTGATCTCGTGTCTGATCATGCACTGATCACGTGGCTATCATGCACTGCTCACGTGGCTGATCATGCCATGATCACGCAGCTACCATGTACTGGTCACATGACTGATCATGCACTGATCACGTGACTGATCATGCAGTGATCACGTGGCTATCATGAACTACTCACGTGGCTGATCATGCAATGATCATGTAGCTACCATGTACAGGTCACGTGAATGATCATACACCCATCAGGTGACTGATCATGCACTGATCACGTGGCTATCATGCACTGATCACGAGACTGATCATGCACTGTTCACGTCTATATCATGCACTGATCACATGACTGCCCATGCACTGATCACGTGGATGATCATACACTAATCTTGTGACAGATCATGCACTGATCACGTGGCTGATCATGCACTGATACCGTGACTGAGCATGGACTGATCACATGACTATCATGTAGTGATCACGTGACTTAATGGCGCTGATCATGTGACTGATCATGCGCTGATCATGTTTGCTATCATACACTGATCATGTGCCTCTGGAGGCAATAAACAAAGAGCTGAGTAGGCACGAATCAAACAGTCAGCAGGCAATAATCATGGAACTCAGGTGTGAGGAATCATGCTGCTCAGCTGGCAATAATCAAGCAGCTGAGCAGGCAGGAATCGTGCAGCTCAGCTGGCAATTGTCAAGCAGATGAGCAGACAGTAATCACGCAGCTCAGCAGGCCCAGATCACGTGACTGAGCATGCACTGTTCACGTGGCTGATCATACACTGATCACGTGATGATCATGCACTGATCACTTGGATATCATGCACTGATCACGTGGCTGATCATACACTGTTCACGTGTCTGACCATGCACTGATCACGTGGCTGATCATACACTGCTCACGTAACTGATCATGCACTGATCACGTGGCTATCATGCACTGATCACGTGGCTGAACATGCACTGTTCACGTGGCTGATCACACACCTGTCACGTGACATATCATGCACTGATCACGTGGCACTCATGCACTGATCACGTGGCTGATCATACTCTGCTCACGTAACTCATGCACACATCACGTGGCTATCATGCACTGCTCACGTGGCTCGTCATGGAATGATCACGTAGCAACCATATACTGGTAACGTGACTGATCATGCAAAGATCACGTAAATGATCATGCACTGTTCACGTGACTGATCATGTACTGATCACGTGACTGATCATGCACTGACCACGTGGCTATCATGCTCTGCTCACGTGGCTGATCATGCAACGATCACGTAGCAACCATGTACTGGTCACGTGACTGATCATGCACTGATCACGTAATTGATCCTGCACTGATCACGTGGCTCATCATGCACTGATCACGTGGCTGATCACACATGTATCACGTGACTGATCATGCACTGATCCCGTGGCTCTCATGCACTGATCACGTGGCTGTCATGCACTGATCACGTGGATATCATGCACTGATCATGTGGCTGATCACACACGTATCACATGACTGATCATGCACTGATCACGTGGCTATCATGCACTGATCACGTGGCTATCATGCACTGATCACGTGGCTGATCAGGCAATGATCACGTAGCTACCATGTACTGGTCACGTGACTGATCATGCACTGAGCACGTAATTGATCATGCACTGATCATGTGGCTGATCATGCACTGATCACGTGGCTGATCATACACTGATCACATAACTGATCATGCACTGATCACGTGACTGATCATGCACTGATCACGTGCCTGATCATGCACTGATCACGTGGCTGATCATGCACTGATCACGTGACTGATCATGCACTGATCTCGTGTCTGATCATGCACTGATCACGTGGCTATCATGCACTGCTCACGTGGCTGATCATGCCATGATCACGCAGCTACCATGTACTGGTCACATGACTGATCATGCACTGATCACGTGACTGATCATGCAGTGATCACGTGGCTATCATGAACTACTCACGTGGCTGATCATGCAATGATCATGTAGCTACCATGTACAGGTCACGTGAATGATCATACACCCATCAGGTGACTGATCATGCACTGATCACGTGGCTATCATGCACTGATCACGAGACTGATCATGCACTGTTCACGTCTATATCATGCACTGATCACATGACTGCCCGTGCACTGATCACGTGGATGATCATACACTAATCTTGTGACAGATCATGCACTGATCACGTGGCTGATCATGCACTGATACCGTGACTGAGCATGGACTGATCACATGACTATCATGTAGTGATCACGTGACTTAATGGCGCTGATCATGTGACTGATCATGCGCTGATCATGTTTGCTATCATACACTGATCATGTGCCTCTGGAGGCAATAAACAAAGAGCTGAGTAGGCACGAATCAAACAGTCAGCAGGCAATAATCATGGAACTCAGGTGTGAGGAATCATGCTGCTCAGCTGGCAATAATCAAGCAGCTGAGCAGGCAGGAATTACGCAGCACAGCTGGCAATTGTCAAGCAGATGACAGGCAGGAATCGTGCAGCTCAGCTGGCAATTGTCAAGCAGATGAGCAGACAGTAATCACGCAGCTCAGCAGGCCCAGATCACGTGACTGAGCATGCACTGTTCACGTGGCTGATCATACACTGATCACGTGATGATCATGCACTGATCACGTGGCTATCATGCACTGATCACGTGGCTGATCATGCACTGTTCACGTGGCTGATCACACACTGTCACGTGACATATCATGCACTGATCACGTGGCACTCATGCACTGATCACGTGGCTGATCATACTCTGATCACGTAACTCATGCACACATCACGTGGCTATCATGCACTGCTCACGTGGCTGTCATGGAATGATCACGTAGCAACCATATACTGGTAACGTGACTGATCATGCAAAGATCACGTAAATGATCATGCACTGTTCACGTGACTGATCATGTACTGATCACGTGACTGATCATGCACTGACCACGTGGCTATCATGCTCTGCTCACGTGGCTGATCATGCAACGATCACGAGCAACCATGTACTGGTCACGTGACTGATCATGCACTGATCACGAATTGATCCTGCACTGATCACGTGGCTCATCATGCACTGATCACGTGGCTGATCACACATGTATCACGTGACTGATCATGCACTGATCACGTGACTGATCATGCACTGATCACGTGGCTATCATGCACTGATCACGTGGCTGATCATGCACTGATCACGTAGCTACCATGGACTGGTCACGTGACTGATCATGCACTGATCACGTAATTGATCATGCACTGATCATGTGGCTGATCATGCACTGATCACGTGGCTGATCATACACTGATCACATAACTGATCATGCACTGATCACGTGACTGATCATGCACTGATCACGTGGCTATCATGCACTGATCACTTGGCTGGACATGCACTGATCACGTGCCTGATCATGCACTGATCACGTGGCTGATCATGCACTGATCACGTGACTGATCATGCACTGATCTCGTGTCTGATCATGCACTGATCACGTGGCTATCATGCACTGCTCACGTGGCTGATCATGCCATGATCACGCAGCTACCATGTACTGGTCACATGACTGATCATGCACTGATCACGTGACTGATCATGCAGTGATCACGTGGCTATCATGAACTACTCACGTGGCTGATCATGCAATGATCATGTAGCTACCATGTACAGGTCACGTGAATGATCATACACCCATCAGGTGACTGATCATGCACTGATCACGTGGCTATCATGCACTGATCACGAGACTGATCATGCACTGTTCACGTCTATATCATGCACTGATCACATGACTGCCCGTGCACTGATCACGTGGATGATCATACACTAATCTTGTGACAGATCATGCACTGATCACGTGGCTGATCATGCACTGATACCGTGACTGAGCATGGACTGATCACATGACTATCATGTAGTGATCACGTGACTTAATGGCGCTGATCATGTGACTGATCATGCGCTGATCATGTTTGCTATCATACACTGATCATGTGCCTCTGGAGGCAATAAACAAAGAGCTGAGTAGGCACGAATCAAACAGTCAGCAGGCAATAATCATGGAACTCAGGTGTGAGGAATCATGCTGCTCAGCTGGCAATAATCAAGCAGCTGAGCAGGCAGGAATTACGCAGCACAGCTGGCAATTGTCAAGCAGATGACAGGCAGGAATCGTGCAGCTCAGCTGGCAATTGTCAAGCAGATGAGCAGACAGTAATCACGCAGCTCAGCAGGCCCAGATCACGTGACTGAGCATGCACTGTTCACGTGGCTGATCATACACTGATCACGTGATGATCATGCACTGATCACTTGGATATCATGCACTGATCACGTGGCTGATCATACACTGTTCACGTGTCTGACCATGCACTGATCACGTGGCTGATCATACACTGCTCACGTAACTGATCATGCACTGATCACGTGGCTATCATGCACTGATCACGTGGCTGAACATGCACTGTTCACGTGGCTGATCACACACCTGTCACGTGACATATCATGCACTGATCACGTGGCACTCATGCACTGATCACGTGGCTGATCATACTCTGCTCACGTAACTCATGCACACATCACGTGGCTATCATGCACTGCTCACGTGGCTCGTCATGGAATGATCACGTAGCAACCATATACTGGTAACGTGACTGATCATGCAAAGATCACGTAAATGATCATGCACTGTTCACGTGACTGATCATGTACTGATCACGTGACTGATCATGCACTGACCACGTGGCTATCATGCTCTGCTCACGTGGCTGATCATGCAACGATCACGTAGCAACCATGTACTGGTCACGTGACTGATCATGCACTGATCACGTAATTGATCCTGCACTGATCACGTGGCTCATCATGCACTGATCACGTGGCTGATCACACATGTATCACGTGACTGATCATGCACTGATCCCGTGGCTCTCATGCACTGATCACGTGGCTGTCATGCACTGATCACGTGGATATCATGCACTGATCACGTGGCTGATCACACACGTATCACATGACTGATCATGCACTGATCACGTGGCTGATCATGCACTGATCACGTGGCTATCATGCACTGATCACGTGGCTGATCACACATGATCACGTGACTGATCATGCACTGATCACGTGGCTGATCATGCACTGATCACGTGGCTGATCATGCACTGATCACGTGGCTATCATGCACTGATCACGTGGCTGATCACACACTGATCACATGACTGATCATGCACTGATCACGTGGCTATCATGCACTGATCACGTGGCTATCATGCACTGATCACGTGGCTGATCATGCACTGATCACGTAGCTACCATGCACTGTCACGTGACTGATCATGCACTGATCACGTAACTGATCATGCACTGATCACGTGGCTGATCATGCACTGATCACGTGGCTGATCATGCACTGATCACATGACTGATCATGCACTGATCACGTGACTGATCATGCACTGATCACGTGGCTATCATGCACTGATCACGTGGCTGATCATACACTGATCACGTGCCTGATCATGCACTGATCACGTGGCTGATCATGCACTGATCACGTGACTGATCATGCACTGATCACGTGTCTGATCATGCACTGATCACGTGGCTATCATGCACTGATCACGTGGCTGATCATGCCATGATCACGCAGCTACCATGTACTGGTCACATGACTGATCATGCACTGATCACGTGACTGATCATGCACTGATCACGTGGCTATCATGAACTATCACGTGGCTGATCATGCAATGATCATGTAGCTACCATGTACAGGTCACGTGAATGATCATACACCCATCACGTGACTGATCATGCACTGATCACGTGGCTATCATGCACTGATCACGAGACTGATCATGCACTGATCACGTCTATATCATGCACTGATCACATGACTGCCCATGCACTGATCACGTGGATGATCATACACTAATCTTGTGACAGATCATGCACTGATCACGTGATCATGCACTGATCACGTGGCTGATCATGCACTGATCACGTGGCTGATCATGCACGATCACGTGACTGATCATGCACTGATCACGTGCTGATCATGCACTGATCACGCTATCATGCACTGATCACGTGGCTGATCATGCAATGATCACGTGACTATCATGCACTAGTCACGTGACTGATCATGCACTGATCACGTGGCTGATCATGCACTGATCACGTGGCTATCATGCACTGATCACGTGGCTGATCATGCACTGATCACGTGACTGATCATGCACTGATCACGAATTGATCATGCACTGATCACGTGGCTGATCATGCACTGATCACGTGGCTGATCACACATGATCACGTGACTGATCATGCACTGATCACGTGGCTGATCATGCACTGATCACGTGGCTGATCATGCACTGATCACGTGGATATCATGCACTGATCACGTGGCTGATCATACACTGTTCACGTGTCTGACCATGCACTGATCACGTGGCTGATCATGCACTGATCACGTAACTGATCATGCACTGATCACGTGGCTATCATGCACTGATCACGTGGCTGAACATGCACTGTTCACGTGGCTGATCACACACCTGTCACGTGACATATCATGCACTGATCACGTGGCACTCATGCACTGATCACGTGGCTGATCATACTCTGCTCACGTAACTCATGCACACATCACGTGGCTATCATGCACTGCTCACGTGGCTGTCATGGAATGATCACGTAGCAACCATATACTGGTAACGTGACTGATCATGCAAAGATCACGTAAATGATCATGCACTGCACGTGACTGATCATGTACTGATCACGTGACTGATCATGCACTGACCACGTGGCTATCATGCCTGCTCACGTGGCTGATCATGCAACGATCACGTAGCAACCATGTACTGGTCACGTGACTGATCATGCACTGATCACGTAATTGATCCTGCACTGATCACGTGGCTCATCATGCACTGATCACGTGGCTGATCACACATGTATCACGTGACTGATCATGCACTGATCCCGTGGCTCTCATGCACTGATCACGTGGCTGTCATGCACTGATCACGTGGATATCATGCACTGATCATGTGGCTGATCACACACATCACATGACTGATCATGCACTGATCACGTGGCTATCATGCACTGATCACGTGGCTATCATGCACTGATCACGTGCTGATCAGGCAATGATCACGTAGCTACCATGTACTGGTCACGTGACTGATCATGCACTGATCACGTAACTGATCATGCACTGATCATGTGGCTGATCATGCACTGATCACGTGGCTGATCATACACTGATCACATAACTGATCATGCACTGATCACGTGACTGATCATGCACTGATCACGTGGCTATCATGCACTGATCACTTGGCTGGACATACACTGATCACGTGCCTGGTCATGCACTGATCACGTGGCTGATCATGCACTGATCACGTGACTGATCATGCACTGATCTCGTGTCTGATCATGCACTGATCACGTGGCTATCATGCACTGCTCACGTGGCTGATCATGCCATGATCACGCAGCTACCATGTACTGGTCACATGACTGATCATGCACTGATCACGTGACTGATCATGCAGTGATCACGTGGCTATCATGAACTACTCACGTGGCTGATCATGCAATGATCATGTAGCTACCATGTACAGGTCACGTGAATGATCATACACCCATCAGGTGACTGATCATGCACTGATCACGTGGCTATCATGCACTGATCACGAGACTGATCATGCACTGTTCACGTCTATATCATGCACTGATCACATGACTGCCCGTGCACTGATCACGTGGATGATCATACACTAATCTTGTGACAGATCATGCACTGATCACGTGGCTGATCATGCACTGATACCGTGACTGAGCATGGACTGATCACATGACTATCATGTAGTGATCACGTGACTTAATGGCGCTGATCATGTGACTGATCATGCGCTGATCATGTTTGCTATCATACACTGATCATGTGCCTCTGGAGGCAATAAACAAAGAGCTGAGTAGGCACGAATCAAACAGTCAGCAGGCAATAATCATGGAACTCAGGTGTGAGGAATCATGCTGCTCAGCTGGCAATAATCAAGCAGCTGAGCAGGCAGGAATTATGCAGCACAGCTGGCAATTGTCAAGCAGATGACAGGCAGTAATCACGCAGCTCAGCAGGCCCAGATCACGTGACTGAGCATGCACTGTTCACGTGGCTGATCATACACTGATCACGTGATGATCATGCACTGATCACGTGGCTATCATGCACTGATCACGTGGCTGATCATGCACTGTTCACGTAGCTGACCATGTACTGATCACGTGGCTGATCATACACTGATCACGTAACTGATCATGCACTGATCACGTGGCTATCATGCACTGATCACGTGGCTGAACATGCACTGTTCACGTGGCTGATCACACACCTGTCACGTGACATATCATGCACTGATCACGTGGCACTCATGCACTGATCACGTGGCTGATCATACTCTGCTCACGTAACTCATGCACACATCACGTGGCTATCATGCACTGCTCACGTGGCTCGTCATGGAATGATCACGTAGCAACCATATACTGGTAACGTGACTGATCATGCAAAGATAACGTAAATGATCATGCACTGTTCACGTGACTGATCATGTACTGATCACGTGACTGATCATGCAATGACCACGTGGCTATCATGCTCTGCTCACGTGGCTGATCATGCAACGATCACGTAGCAACCATGTACTGGTCACGTGACTGATCATGCACTGATCACGTAATTGATCCTGCACTGATCACGTGGCTCATCATGCACTGATCACGTGGCTGATCACACATGTATCACGTGACTGATCATGCACTGATCCCGTGGCTCTCATGCACTGATCACGTGGCTGTCATGCACTGATCACGTGGATATCATGCACTGATCACGTGGCTGATCACACACGTATCACATGACTGATCATGCACTGATCACGTAATTGATCATGCACTGATCACGTGGCTCATCATGCACTGATCACGTGGCTGATCACACATGATCACGTGACTGATCATGCACTGATCACGTGGCTATCATGCACTGATCACGTGGCTGTCATGCACTGATCACGTGGATATCATGCACTGATCATGTGGCTGATCACACACGTATCACATGACTGATCATGCACTGATCACGTGGCTATCATGCACTGATCACGTGGCTATCATGCACTGATCACGTGGCTGATCAGGCAATGATCACGTAGCTACCATGTACTGGTCACGTGACTGATCATGCACTGATCACGTAATTGATCATGCACTGATCACGTGGCTGATCATGCACTGATCACGTGGCTGATCATACACTGATCACATAACTGATCATGCACTGATCACGTGACTGATCATGCACTGATCACGTGGCTATCATGCACTGATCACACTGACATACACTGATCACGTGCCTGGTCATGCACTGATCACGTGGCTGATCATGCACTGATCACGTGACTGATCATGCACTGATCTCGTGTCTGATCATGCACTGATCACGTGGCTATCATGCACTGCTCACGTGGCTGATCATGCCATGATCACGCAGCTACCATGTACTGGTCACATGACTGATCATGCACTGATCACGTGACTGATGCAGTGATCACGTGGCGATCATGAACTACTCACGTGGCTGATCATGCAATGATCATGTAGCTACCATGTACAGGTCACGTGAATGATCATACACCCATCAGGTGACTGATCATGCACTGATCACGTGGCTATCATGCACTGATCACGAGACTGATCATGCACTGTTCACGTCTATATCATGCACTGATCACATGACTGCCCGTGCACTGATCACGTGGATGATCATACACTAATCTTGTGACAGATCATGCACTGATCACGTGGCTGATCATGCACTGATACCGTGACTGAGCATGGACTGATCACATGACTATCATGCAGTGATCACGTGACTTAATGGCGCTGATCATGTGACTGATCATGCGCTGATCATGTTTGCTATCATACACTGATCATGTGCCTCTGGAGGCAATAAACAAAGAGCTGAGTAGGCACGAATCAAACAGTCAGCAGGCAATAATCATGGAACTCAGGTGTGAGGAATCATGCTGCTCAGCTGGCAATAATCAAGCAGCTGAGCAGGCAGGAATTACGCAGCACAGCTGGCAATTGTCAAGCAGATGACAGGCAGGAATCGTGCAGCTCAGCTGGCAATTGTCAAGCAGATGAGCAGACAGTAATCACGCAGCTCAGCAGGCCCAGATCACGTGACTGAGCATGCACTGTTCACGTGGCTGATCATACACTGATCACGTGATGATCATGCACTGATCACTTGGATATCATGCACTGATCACGTGGCTGATCATACACTGTTCACGTGTCTGACCATGCACTGATCACGTGGCTGATCATACACTGCTCACGTAACTGATCATGCACTGATCACGTGGCTATCATGCACTGATCACGTGGCTGAACATGCACTGTTCACGTGGCTGATCACACACCAGTCACGTGACATATCATGCACTGATCACGTGGCACTCATGCACTGATTACGTGGCTGATCATACTCTGCTCACGTAACTCATGCACACATCACGTGGCTATCATGCACTGCTCACGTGGCTCGTCATGGAATGATCACGTAGCAACCATATACTGGTAACGTGACTGATCATGCAAAGATCACGTAAATGATCATGCACTGTTCACGTGACTGATCATGTACTGATCACGTGGCTGATCATGCACTGATCACGTGGCTATCATGCACTGATCACGTGGCTGATCATGCAATGATCACGTAGCAACCATGTACTGGTCACGTGACTGATCATGCACTGATCACGTAATTGATCATGCACTGATCACGTGGCTGATCATGCACTGATCACGTGGCTGATCACACATGTATCACGTGACTGATCATGCACTGATCCCGTGGCTCTCATGCACTGATCACGTGGCTGTCATGCACTGATCACGTGGATATCATGCACTGATCACGTGGCTGATCACACACGTATCACATGACTGATCATGCACTGATCACGTGGCTATCATGCACTGATCACGTGGCTATCATGCACTGATCACGTGGCTGATCATGCAATGATCACGTAGCTACCATGTACTGGTCACGTGACTGATCATGCACTGATCACGTAATTGATCATGCACTGATCACGTGGCTGATCATGCACTGATCACGTGGCTGATCATGCACTGATCACGTAACTGATCATGCACTGATCACGTGACTGATCATGCACTGATCACGTGGCTGATCATGCACTGATCACGTGGCTGATCACACATGATCACGTGACTGATCATGCACTGTTCACGTGGCTGATCATGCACTGATCACGTGGCTGATCATGCACTGATCACGTGACTATCATGCACTGATCACGTGGCTGATCATGCACTGATCACGTGTCTGATCATGCACTGATCACGTGGCTGATCATGCACTGATCACGTAACTGATCATGCACTGATCACGTGGCTATCATGCACTGATCACGTGGCTGATCATGCACTGATCACGTGGCTGATCACACACCTGTCACGTGACTGATCATGCACTGATCACGTGGCTATCATGCACTGATCACGTGGCTGATCATGCTCTGCTCACGTAACTCATGCACAGATCACGTGACTATCATGCACTGCTCACGTGGCTGATCATGCACTGATCACGTAGCAACCATGCACTGATCACGTGACTGATCATGCACTGATCACGTAACTGATCATGCACTGATCACGTGGCTGATCATGCACTGATCACGTGGCTGATCATGCACTGATCACGTGGCTATCATGCACTGATCACGTGGCTGATCATGCAACGATCACGTAGCAACCATGTACTGGTCACGTGACTGATCATGCACTGATCACGTAACTGATCCTGCACTGATCACGTGGCTCATCATGCACTGATCACGTGGCTGATCATACATGTATCACGTGACTGATCATGCACTGATCACGTGGCTATCATGCACTGATCACGTGACTGTCATGCACTGATCACGTGGATATCATGCACTGATCACGTGGCTGATCACACACGTATCACGTGACTGATCATGCACTGATCACGTGGCTGATCATGCACTGATCACGTGGCTATCATGCACTGATCACGTGGCTGATCATGCTATGATCACGTAGCTACCATGTACTGGTCACGTGACTGATCATGCACTGATCACGTAAATGATCATGCACTGATCACGTGGCTGATCATGCACTGATCACGTGGCTGATCATACACTGATCATATAACTGATCATGCACTGATCACGTGACTGATCATGCACTGATCACGTGGCTATCATGCACTGATCACTTGGCTGGACATGCACTGATCACGTGCCTGATCATGCACTGATCACGTGGCTGATCATGCACTGATCACGTGACTGATCATGCACTGATCACGTGACTGATCATGCACTGATCACGTGGCTATCATGCACTGCTCACGTGGCTGATCATGCCATGATCACGCAGCTACCATGTACTGGTCACATGACTGATCATGCACTGATCACGTGACTGATCATGCAGTGATCACGTGGCTATCATGAACTACTCACGTGGCTGATCATGCAATGATCATGTAGCTACCATGTACAGGTCACGTGAATGATCATACACCCATCAGGTGACTGATCATGCACTGATCACGTGGCTATCATGCACTGATCACGAGACTGATCATGCACTGTTCACGTCTATATCATGCACTGATCACATGACTGCCCGTGCACTGATCACGTGGATGATCATACACTAATCTCGTGACAGATCATGCACTGATCACGTGGCTGATCATGCACTGATACCGTGACTGAGCATGGACTGATCACATGACTATCATGTAGTGATCACGTGACTTAATGGCGCTGATCATGTGACTGATCATGCGCTGATCATGTTTGCTATCATACACTGATCATGTGCCTCTGGAGGCAATAAACAAAGAGCTGAGTAGGCACGAATCAAACAGTCAGCAGGCAATAATCATGGAACTCAGGTGTGAGGAATCATGCTGCTCAGCTGGCAATAATCAAGCAGCTGAGCAGGCAGGAATTACGCAGCACAGCTGGCAATTGTCAAGCAGATGACAGGCAGGAATCGTGCAGCTCAGCTGGCAATTGTCAAGCAGATGAGCAGACAGTAATCACGCAGCTCAGCAGGCCCAGATCACGTGACTGAGCATGCACTGTTCACGTGGCTGATCACACACTGATCACGTGATGATCATGCACTGATCACTTGGATATCATGCACTGATCACGTGGCTGATCATACAATGTTCACGTGTCTGACCATGCACTGATCACGTGGCTGATCATACACTGCTCACGTAACTGATCATGCACTGATCACGTGGCTATCATGCACTGATCACGTGGCTGAACATGCAATGTTCACGTGGCTGATCACACACCTGTCACGTGACATATCATGCACTGATCACGTGGCACTCATGCACTGATCACGTGGCTGATCATACTCTGCTCACGTAACTCATGCACACATCACGTGGCTATCATGCACTGCTCACGTGGCTCGTCATGGAATGATCACGTAGCAACCATATACTGGTAACGTGACTGATCATGCAAAGATCACGTAAATGATCATGCACTGTTCACGTGACTGATCATGTACTGATCACGTGACTGATCATGCACTGACCACGTGGCTATCATGCTCTGCTCACGTGGCTGATCATGCAGCGATCACGTAGCAACCATGTACTGGTCACGTGACTGATCATGCACTGATCACGTGATTGATCCTGCACTGATCACGTGGCTCATCATGCACTGATCACGTGGCTGATCACACATGTATCACGTGACTGATCATGCACTGATCCCGTGGCTCTCATGCACTGATCACGTGGCTGTCATGCACTGATCACGTGGATATCATGCACTGATCACGTGGCTGATCACACACGTATCACATGACTGATCATGCACTGATCACGTGGCTATCATGCACTGATCACGTGGCTATCATGCACTGATCACGTGGCTGATCAGGCAATGATCACGTAGCTACCATGTACTGGTCACGTGACTGATCATGCACTGATCACGTAATTGATCATGCACTGATCATGTGGCTGATCATGCACTGATCACGTGGCTGATCATACACTGATCACATAACTGATCATGCACTGATCACGTGACTGATCATGCACTGATCACGTGGCTATCATGCACTGATCACTTGGCTGGACATGCACTGATCACGTGCCTGGTCATGCACTGATCACGTGGCTGATCATGCACTGATCACGTGACTGATCATGCACTGATCTCGTGTCTGATCATGCACTGATCACGTGGCTATCATGCACTGCTCACGTGGCTGATCATGCCATGATCACGCAGCTACCATGTACTGGTCACATGACTGATCATGCACTGATCACGTGACTGATCATGCAGTGATCACGTGGCTATCATGAACTACTCACGTGGCTGATCATGCAATGATCATGTAGCTACCATGTACAGGTCACGTGAATGATCATACACCCATCAGGTGACTGATCATGCACTGATCACGTGGCTATCATGCACTGATCACGAGACTGATCATGCACTGTTCACGTCTATATCATGCACTGATCACATGACTGCCCGTGCACTGATCACGTGGATGATCATACACTAATCTTGTGACAGATCATGCACTGATCACGTGGCTGATCATGCACTGATACCGTGACTGAGCATGGACTGATCACATGACTATCATGTAGTGATCACGTGACTTAATGGCGCTGATCATGTGACTGATCATGCGCTGATCATGTTTGCTATCATACACTGATCATGTGCCTCTGGAGGCAATAAACAAAGAGCTGAGTAGGCACGAATCAAACAGTCAGCAGGCAATAATCATGGAACTCAGGTGTGAGGAATCATGCTGCTCAGCTGGCAATAATCAAGCAGCTGAACAGGCAGGAATTACGCAGCACAGCTGGCAATTGTCAAGCAGATGACAGGCAGGAATCGTGCAGCTCAGCTGGCAATTGTCAAGCAGATGAGCAGACAGTAATCACGCAGCTCAGCAGGCCCAGATCACGTGACTGAGCATGCACTGTTCACGTGGCTGATCATACACTGATCACGTGATGATCATGTACTGATCACTTGGATATCATGCACTGATCACGTGGCTGATCATACACTGTTCACGTGTCTGACCATGCACTGATCACGTGGCTGATCATACACTGCTCACGTAACTGATCATGCACTGATCACGTGGCTATCATGCACTGATCACGTGGCTGAACATGCACTGTTCACGTGGCTGATCACACACCTGTCACGTGACATATCATGCACTGATCACGTGGCTGATCATACTCTGCTCACGTAACTCATGCACACATCACGTGGCTATCATGCACTGCTCACGTGGCTCGTCATGGAATGATCACGTAGCAACCATATACTGGTAACGTGACTGATCATGCAAAGATCACGTAAATGATCATGCACTGTTCACGTGACTGATCATGTACTGATCACGTGACTGATCATGCACTGACCACGTGGCTATCATGCTCTGCTCACGTGGCTGATCATGCAACGATCGCGTAGCAACCATGTACTGGTCACGTGACTGATCATGCACTGATCACGTAATTGATCCTGCACTGATCACGTGGCTCATCATGCACTGATCACGTGGCTGATCACACATGTATCACGTGACTGATCATGCACTGATCCCGTGGCTCTCATGCACTGATCACGTGGCTGTCATGCACTGATCACGTGGATATCATGCACTGATCATGTGGCTGATCACACACGTATCACATGACTGATCATGCACTGATCACGTGGCTATCATGCACTGATCACGTGGCTGATCAGGCAATGATCACGTGGCTACCATGTACTGGTCACGTGACTGATCATGCACTGAGCACGTAATTGATCATGCACTGATCATGTGGCTGATCATGCACTGATCACGTGGCTGATCATACACTGATCACATAACTGATCATGCACTGATCACGTGACTGATCATGCACTGATCACGTGGCTATCATGCACTGATCACTTGGCTGGACATCATGCACTGATCACGTGGCTGATCATGCACTGATCACGTGACTGATCATGCACTGATCTCGTGACTGATCATGCACTGATCACGTGGCTATCATGCACTGCTCACGTGGCTGATCATGCCATGATCACGCAGCTACCATGTACTGGTCACATGACTGATCATGCACTGATCACGTGACTGATCATGCAGTGATCACGTGGCTATCATGCACTGATCACGTGGCTGATCATGCAATGATCATGTAGCTATCATGCACTGGTCACGTGAATGATCATGCACCCATCACGTGACTGATCATGCACTGATCACGTCTATATCATGCACTGATCACATGACTGCCCGTGCACTGATCACGTGGATGATCATGCACTGATCTTGTGACAGATCATGCACTGATCACGTGGCTGATCATGCACTGATACCGTGACTGAGCATGGACTGATCACATGACTATCATGCACTGATCACGTGACTTAATGGCGCTGATCATGTGACTGATCATGCGCTGATCATGTTTGCTATCATACACTGATCATGTGCCTCTGGAGGCAATAAACAAAGAGCTGAGTAGGCACGAATCAAACAGTCAGCAGGCAATAATCATGGAACACAGGTGTGAGGAATCATGCTGCTCAGGTGGCAATAATCATGCAGCTGAGCAGGCAGGAATTACGCAGCACAGCTGGCAATTGTCAAGCAGATGACAGGCAGGAATCGTGCAGCTCAGCTGGCAATTGTCAAGCAGATGAGCAGACAGTGATCACGCAGCTCAGCAGGCCCAGATCACGTGACTGAGCATGCACTGTTCACGTGGCTGATCATGCACTGATCACGTGATGATCATGTACTGATCACTTGGATATCATGCACTGATCACGTGGCTGATCATACACTGTTCACGTAACTGATCATGCACTGATCACGTGGCTATCATGCACTGATCACGTGACTGAACATGCACTGTTCACGTGGCTGATCATGCACCTGTCACGTGACATATCATGCACTGATCACGTGGCACTCATGCACTGATCACGTGGCTGATCATACTCTGCTCACGTGACTCATGCACACATCACGTGGCTATCATGCACTGCTCACGTGGCTCGTCATGGAATGATCACGTAGCAACCATATACTGGTAACGTGACTGATCATGCAAAGATCACGTGAATGATCATGCACTGTTCACGTGACTGATCATGTACTGATCACGTGACTGATCATGCACTGACCACGTGGCTATCATGCTCTGCTCACGTGGCTGATCATGCAACGATCACGTAGCAACCATGTACTGGTCACGTGACTGATCATGCACTGATCACGTAATTGATCCTGCACTGATCACGTGGCTCATCATGCACTGATCACGTGGCTGATCACACATGTATCACGTGACTGATCATGCACTGATCCCGTGGCTCTCATGCACTGATCACGTGGCTGTCATGCACTGATCACGTGGATATCATGCACTGATCACGTGGCTGATCACACACGTATCACATGACTGATCATGCACTGATCACGTGGCTATCATGCACTGATCACGTGGCTATCATGCACTGATCACGTGGCTGATCAGGCAATGATCACGTAGCTACCATGTACTGGTCACGTGACTGATCATGCACTGAGCACGTAATTGATCATGCACTGATCATGTGGCTGATCATGCACTGATCACGTGGCTGATCATACACTGATCACATAACTGATCATGCACTGATCACGTGACTGATCATGCACTGATCACGTGGCTGATCATGCACTGATCACGTGGCTGGACATACACTGATCACGTGCCTGATCATGCACTGATCACGTGGCTGATCATGCACTGATCACGTGACTGATCATGCACTGATCTCGTGACTGATCATGCACTGATCACGTGGCTATCATGCACTGCTCACGTGGCTGATCATGCCATGATCACGCAGCTACCATGTACTGGTCACATGACTGATCATGCACTGATCACGTGACTGATCATGCAGTGATCACGTGGCTATCATGAACTACTCACGTGGCTGATCATGCAATGATCATGTAGCTACCATGTACAGGTCACGTGAATGATCATACACCCATCAGGTGACTGATCATGCACTGATCACGTGGCTATCATGCACTGATCACGAGACTGATCATGCACTGTTCACGTCTATGATCATGCACTGATCACATGATCTGCTCATGCACTGATCACGTGGCTGATCATGCACTGATCCCGTGACTGATCATGCACTGATCACGTGACTATCATGCACTGATCACGTGACTTAATGGCACTGATCACGTGACTGATCATGCACTGATCATGTTTGCTATCATGCACTGATCACGTGCCTCTGGAGGCAATAAACAAAGAGCTGAGTAGGCACGAATCAAACAGTCAGCAGGCAATAATCATGGAACTCAGGTGTGAGGAATCATGCTGCTCAGCTGGCAATAATCAAGCAGCTGAGCAGGCAGGAATTACGCAGCACAGCTGGCAATTGTCAAGCAGATGACAGGCAGGAATCGTGCAGCTCAGCTGGCAATTGTCAAGCAGATGAGCAGACAGTAATCACGCAGCTCAGCAGGCCCAGATCACGTGACTGAGCATGCACTGTTCACGTGGCTGATCATACACTGATCACGTGATGATCATGCACTGATCACTTGGATATCATGCACTGATCACGTGGCTGATCATACACTGTTCACGTGTCTGACCATGCACTGATCACGTGGCTGATCATACACTGCTCACGTAACTGATCATGCACTGATCACGTGGCTATCATGCACTGATCACGTGGCTGATCATGCACTGATCACGTGGCTGATCATGCACCTGTCACGTGACATATCATGCACTGATCACGTGGCACTCCTGCACTGATCACGTGGCTGATCATGCACTGATCACGTGACTCATGCACACATCACGTGACTGATCATGCACTGATCACGTGGCTCGTCATGCAATGATCACGTGGCAACCATATACTGGTAACGTGACTGATCATGCAAAGATCACGTAAATGATCATGCACTGTTCACGTGACTGATCATGCACTGATCACGTGACTGATCATGCACTGATCACGTGGCTATCATGCACTGCTCACGTGGCTGATCATGCAATGATCACGTAGCTACCATGTACTGGTCACGTGACTGATCATGCACTGATCACGTAATTGATCATGCACTGATCACGTGGCTGATCATGCACTGATCACGTGGCTGATCACACATGTATCACGTGACTGATCATGCACTGATCCCGTGGCTATCATGCACTGATCACTTGGCTGTCATGCACTGATCACGTGGATATCATGCACTGATCACGTGGCTGATCACACACTGATCACATGACTGATCATGCACTGATCACGTGGCTATCATGCACTGATCACGTGGCTGATCAGGCAATGATCACGTAGCTACCATGTACTGGTCACGTGACTGATCATGCACTGATCACGTAATTGATCATGCACTGATCACGTGGCTGATCATGCACTGATCACGTGGCTGATCACACACTGATCACGTGACTGATCATGCACTGATCACGTGACTGATCATGCACTGATCACGTGGCTATCATGCACTGATCACTTGGCTGGACATACACTGATCACGTGCCTGATCATGCACTGATCACGTGACTGATCATGCACTGATCACGTGTCTGATCATGCACTGATCACGTGGCTATCATGCACTGATCACGTGGCTGATCATGCCCTGATCACGCAGCTACCATGCACTGGTCACATGACTGATCATGCACTGATCACGTGACTGATCATGCAGTGATCACGTGGCTATCATGAACTACTCACGTGGCTGATCATGCAATGATCATGTAGCTACCATGTACAGGTCACGTGACTGATCATACACCCATCAGGTGACTGATCATGCACTGATCACGTGGCTATCATGCACTGATCACGAGACTGATCATGCACTGTTCACGTCTATATCATGCACTGATCACATGACTGCCCGTGCACTGATCACGTGGATGATCATACACTAATCTTGTGACAGATCATGCACTGATCACGTGGCTGATCATGCACTGATACCGTGACTGAGCATGGACTGATCACATGACTATCATGTAGTGATCACGTGACTTAATGGCGCTGATCATGTGACTGATCATGCGCTGATCATGTTTGCTATCATACACTGATCATGTGCCTCTGGAGGCAATAAACAAAGAGCTGAGTAGGCACGAATCAAACAGTCAGCAGGCAATAATCATGGAACTCAGGTGTGAGGAATCATGCTGCTCAGCTGGCAATAATCAAGCAGCTGAGCAGGCAGGAATTACGCAGCACAGCTGGCAATTGTCAAGCAGATGACAGGCAGGAATCGTGCAGCTCAGCTGGCAATTGTCAAGCAGATGAGCAGACAGTAATCACGCAGCTCAGCAGGCCCAGATCACGTGACTGAGCATGCACTGTTCACGTGGCTGATCATACACTGATCACGTGATGATCATGCACTGATCACTTGGATATCATGCACTGATCACGTGGCTGATCATACACTGTTCACGTGACTGATCATGCACTGATCACGTGGCTATCATGCACTGATCACGTGGCTGATCATGCACTGTTCACGTGTCTGACCATGCACTGATCACGTGGCTGATCATACACTGCTCACGTAACTGATCATGCACTGATCACGTGGCTATCATGCACTGATCACGTGGCTGAACATGCACTGTTCACGTGGCTGATCACACACCTGTCACGTGACATATCATGCACTGATCACGTGGCACTCATGCACTGATCACGTGGCTGATCATACTCTGCTCACGTAACTCATGCACACATCACGTGGCTATCATGCACTGCTCACGTGGCTCGTCATGGAATGATCACGTAGCAACCATATACTGGTAACGTGACTGATCATGCAAAGATCACGTAAATGATCATGCACTGTTCACGTGACTGATCATGTACTGATCACGTGACTGATCATGCACTGACCACGTGGCTATCATGCTCTGCTCACGTGGCTGATCATGCAACGATCACGTAGCAACCATGTACTGGTCACGTGACTGATCATGCACTGATCACGTAATTGATCCTGCACTGATCACGTGGCTCATCATGCACTGATCACGTGGCTGATCACACATGTATCACGTGACTGATCATGCACTGATCCCGTGGCTCTCATGCACTGATCACGTGGCTGTCATGCACTGATCACGTGGATATCATGCACTGATCACGTGGCTGATCACACACGTATCACATGACTGATCATGCACTGATCACGTGGCTATCATGCACTGATCACGTGGCTATCATGCACTGATCACGTGGCTGATCAGGCAATGATCACGTAGCTACCATGTACTGGTCACGTGACTGATCATGCACTGATCACGTAATTGATCATGCACTGATCATGTGGCTGATCATGCACTGATCACGTGGCTGATCATACACTGATCACATAACTGATCATGCACTGATCACGTGACTGATCATGCACTGATCACGTGGCTATCATGCACTGATCACTTGGCTGGACATACACTGATCACGTGCCTGGTCATGCACTGATCACGTGGCTGATCATGCACTGATCACGTGACTGATCATGCACTGATCACGTGTCTGATCATGCACTGATCACGTGACTGATCATGCACTGATCTCGTGTCTGATCATGCACTGATCACGTGGCTATCATGCACTGCTCACGTGGCTGATCATGCCATGATCACGCAGCTACCATGTACTGGTCACATGACTGATCATGCACTGATCACGTGACTGATCATGCAGTGATCACGTGGCTATCATGAACTACTCACGTGGCTGATCATGCAATGATCATGTAGCTACCATGTACAGGTCACGTGAATGATCATACACCCATCAGGTGACTGATCATGCACTGATCACGTGGCTATCATGCACTGATCACGAGACTGATCATGCACTGTTCACGTCTATATCATGCACTGATCACATGACTGCCCGTGCACTGATCACGTGGATGATCATACACTAATCTTGTGACAGATCATGCACTGATCACGTGGCTGATCATGCACTGATACCGTGACTGAGCATGGACTGATCACATGACTATCATGTAGTGATCACGTGACTTAATGGCGCTGATCATGTGACTGATCATGCGCTGATCATGTTTGCTATCATACACTGATCATGTGCCTCTGGAGGCAATAAACAAAGAGCTGAGTAGGCACGAATCAAACAGTCAGCAGGCAATAATCATGGAACTCAGGTGTGAGGAATCATGCTGCTCAGCTGGCAATAATCAAGCAGCTGAGCAGGCAGGAATTACGCAGCACAGCTGGCAATTGTCAAGCAGATGACAGGCAGGAATCGTGCAGCTCAGCTGGCAATTGTCAAGCAGATGAGCAGACAGTAATCACGCAGCTCAGCAGGCCCAGATCACGTGACTGAGCATGCACTGTTCACGTGGCTGATCATACACTGATCACGTGATGATCATGCACTGATCACTTGGATATCATGCACTGATCACGTGGCTGATCATACACTGTTCACGTGTCTGACCATGCACTGATCACGTGGCTGATCATACACTGCTCACGTAACTGATCATGCACTGATCACGTGGCTATCATGCACTGATCACGTGGCTGAACATGCACTGTTCACGTGGCTGATCACACACCTGTCACGTGACATATCATGCACTGATCACGTGGCACTCATGCACTGATCACGTGGCTGATCATACTCTGCTCACGTAACTCATGCACACATCACGTGGCTATCATGCACTGCTCACGTGGCTCGTCATGGAATGATCACGTAGCAACCATATACTGGTAACGTGACTGATCATGCAAAGATCACGTAAATGATCATGCACTGTTCACGTGACTGATCATGTACTGATCACGTGACTGATCATGCACTGACCACGTGGCTATCATGCTCTGCTCACGTGGCTGATCATGCAACGATCACGTAGCAACCATGTACTGGTCACGTGACTGATCATGCACTGATCACGTAATTGATCCTGCACTGATCACGTGGCTCATCATGCACTGATCACGTGGCTGATCACACATGTATCACGTGACTGATCATGCACTGATCCCGTGGCTCTCATGCACTGATCACGTGGCTGTCATGCACTGATCACGTGGATATCATGCACTGATCATGTGGCTGATCACACACGTATCACATGACTGATCATGCACTGATCACGTGGCTATCATGCACTGATCACGTGGCTATCATGCACTGATCACGTGGCTGATCAGGCAATGATCACGTAGCTACCATGTACTGGTCACGTGACTGATCATGCACTGATCACGTAACTGATCATGCACTGATCATGTGGCTGATCATGCACTGATCACGTGGCTGATCATACACTGATCACATAACTGATCATGCACTGATCACGTGACTGATCATGCACTGATCACGTGGCTATCATGCACTGATCACTTGGCTGGACATACACTGATCACGTGCCTGATCATGCACTGATCACGTGGCTGATCATGCACTGATCACATGACTGATCATGCACTGATCACGTGACTGATCATGCACTGATCACGTGGCTATCATGCACTGATCACGTGGCTGATCATGCCATGATCACGTAGCTACCATGTACTGGTCACGTGACTGATCATGCACTGATCACGTGGCTGATCATGCACTGATACCGTGACTGAGCATGGACTGATCACATGACTATCATGTAGTGATCACGTGACTTAATGGCGCTGATCATGTGACTGATCATGCGCTGATCATGTTTGCTATCATACACTGATCATGTGCCTCTGGAGGCAATAAACAAAGAGCTGAGTAGGCACGAATCAAACAGTCAGCAGGCAATAATCATGGAACTCAGGTGTGAGGAATCATGCTGCTCAGCTGGCAATAATCAAGCAGCTGAGCAGGCAGGAATTATGCAGCACAGCTGGCAATTGTCAAGCAGATGACAGACAGTAATCACGCAGCTCAGCAGGCCCAGATCACGTGACTGAGCATGCACTGATCACGTGGCTGATCATGCAGTGATCACGTGATGATCATGCACTGATCACTTGGATATCATGCACTGATCACGTGGCTGATCATACACTGTTCACGTGTCTGACCATGCACTGATCACGTGGCTGATCATACACTGCTCACGTAACTGATCATGCACTGATCACGTGGCTATCATGCACTGATCACGTGGCTGAACATGCACTGTTCACGTGGCTGATCACACACCTGTCACGTGACATATCATGCACTGATCACGTGGCACTCATGCACTGATCACGTGGCTGATCATACTCTGCTCACGTAACTCATGCACACATCACGTGGCTATCATGCACTGCTCACGTGGCTGTCATGGAATGATCACGTAGCAACCATATACTGGTCACGTGACTGATCATGCACTGATCACGTAAATGATCATGCACTGTTCACGTGACTGATCATGCACTGATCACGTGACTGATCATGCACTGATCACGTGGCTATCATGCTCTGCTCACGTGGCTGATCATGCAACGATCACGTAGCAACCATGTACTGGTCACGTGACTGATCATGCACTGATCACGTAATTGATCCTGCACTGATCACGTGGCTCATCATGCACTGATCACGTGGCTGATCAAACAATTATCACGTGACTGATCATGCACTGATCACGTGGCTCTCATGCACTGATCACGTGGCTGTCATGCACTGATCACGTGGATATCATGCACTGATCACGTGGCTGATCACACACTATCACGTGACTGATCATGCACTGATCACGTAATTGATCATGCACTGATCACGTGGCTCATCATGCACTGATCACGTGGCTGATCACACATGTATCACGTGACTGATCATGCACTGATCCCGTGGCTCTCATGCACTGATCACGTGGCTGTCATGCACTGATCACGTGGATATCATGCACTGATCACGTGGCTGATCACACACGTATCACATGACTGATCATGCACTGATCACGTGGCTATCATGCACTGATCACGTGGCTATCATGCACTGATCACGTGGCTGATCAGGCAATGATCACGTAGCTACCATGTACTGGTCACGTGACTGATCATGCACTGATCACGTAATTGATCATGCACTGATCATGTGGCTGATCATGCACTGATCACGTGGCTGATCATACACTGATCACATAACTGATCATGCACTGATCACGTGACTGATCATGCACTGATCACGTGGCTATCATGCACTGATCACTTGGCTGGACATACACTGATCACGTGCCTGGTCATGCACTGATCACGTGGCTGATCATGCACTGATCACGTGACTGATCATGCACTGATCTCGTGTCTGATCATGCACTGATCACGTGGCTATCATGCACTGCTCACGTGGCTGATCATGCCATGATCACGCAGCTACCATGTACTGGTCACATGACTGATCATGCACTGATCACGTGA
Source organism: Bos javanicus (assembly GCF_032452875.1). Lineage (NCBI taxonomy): Eukaryota > Metazoa > Chordata > Mammalia > Artiodactyla > Bovidae > Bos > Bos javanicus. The sequence goes on from NW_026894544.1 coordinate 105,942, forward strand.
CTGATCATGCAGTGATCACGTGGCTATCATGAACTACTCACGTGGCTGATCATGCAATGATCATGTAGCTACCATGTACAGGTCACGTGAATGATCATACACCCATCAGGTGACTGATCATGCACTGATCACGTGGCTATCATGCACTGATCACGAGACTGATCATGCACTGTTCACGTCTATATCATGCACTGATCACATGACTGCCCGTGCACTGATCACGTGGATGATCATACACTAATCTTGTGACAGATCATGCACTGATCACGTGGCTGATCATGCACTGATACCGTGACTGAGCATGGACTGATCACATGACTATCATGTAGTGATCACGTGACTTAATGGCGCTGATCATGTGACTGATCATGCGCTGATCATGTTTGCTATCATACACTGATCATGTGCCTCTGGAGGCAATAAACAAAGAGCTGAGTAGGCACGAATCAAACAGTCAGCAGGCAATAATCATGGAACTCAGGTGTGAGGAATCATGCTGCTCAGCTGGCAATAATCAAGCAGCTGAGCAGGCAGGAATTACGCAGCACAGCTGGCAATTGTCAAGCAGATGACAGGCAGGAATCGTGCAGCTCAGCTGGCAATTGTCAAGCAGATGAGCAGACAGTAATCACGCAGCTCAGCAGGCCCAGATCACGTGACTGAGCATGCACTGTTCACGTGGCTGATCATACACTGATCACGTGATGATCATGCACTGATCACTTGGATATCATGCACTGATCACGTGGCTGATCATACACTGTTCACGTGTCTGACCATGCACTGATCACGTGGCTGATCATACACTGCTCACGTAACTGATCATGCACTGATCACGTGGCTATCATGCACTGATCACGTGGCTGAACATGCACTGTTCACGTGGCTGATCACACACCTGTCACGTGACATATCATGCACTGATCACGTGGCACTCATGCACTGATCACGTGGCTGATCATACTCTGCTCACGTAACTCATGCACACATCACGTGGCTATCATGCACTGCTCACGTGGCTCGTCATGGAATGATCACGTAGCAACCATATACTGGTAACGTGACTGATCATGCAAAGATCACGTAAATGATCATGCACTGTTCACGTGACTGATCATGTACTGATCACGTGACTGATCATGCACTGACCACGTGGCTATCATGCTCTGCTCACGTGGCTGATCATGCAACGATCACGTAGCAACCATGTACTGGTCACGTGACTGATCATGCACTGATCACGTAATTGATCCTGCACTGATCACGTGGCTCATCATGCACTGATCACGTGGCTGATCACACATGTATCACGTGACTGATCATGCACTGATCACGTGGCTCTCATGCACTGATCACGTGGCTGTCATGCACTGATCACGTGGATATCATGCACTGATCATGTGGCTGATCACACACGTATCACATGACTGATCATGCACTGATCACGTGGCTATCATGCACTGATCACGTGGCTATCATGCACTGATCACGTGGCTGATCAGGCAATGATCACGTAGCTACCATGTACTGGTCAGTGTAACTGATCATGCACTGATCACGTAATTGATCATGCACTGATCACGAGCTGATCATGCACTGATCACGTGGCTGATCATGCACTGATCACGTGACTGATCATGCACTGATCACGAATTGATCCTGCACTGATCACGTGGCTGATCATGCACTGATCACGTGGCTGATCACACATGATCACGTGACTGATCATGCACTGATCACGTGGCTGATCATGCACTGATCACGTGGCTGATCATGCACTGATCACGTGGATATCATGCACTGATCACGTGGCTGATCATACACTGTTCACGTGTCTGACCATGCACTGATCACGTGGCTGATCATACACTGCTCACGTAACTGATCATGCACTGATCACGTGGCTATCATGCACTGATCACGTGGCTGAACATGCACTGTTCACGTGGCTGATCACACACCTGTCACGTGACATATCATGCACTGATCACGTGGCACTCATGCACTGATCACGTGGCTGATCATACTCTGCTCACGTAACTCATGCACACATCACGTGGCTATCATGCACTGCTCACGTGGCTCGTCATGGAATGATCACGTAGCAACCATATACTGGTAACGTGACTGATCATGCAAAGATCACGTAAATGATCATGCACTGTTCACGTGACTGATCATGTACTGATCACGTGACTGATCATGCACTGACCACGTGGCTATCATGCTCTGCTCACGTGGCTGATCAAGCAACGATCACGTAGCAACCATGTACTGGTCACGTGACTGATCATGCACTGATCACGTAATTGATCCTGCACTGATCACGTGGCTCATCATGCACTGATCACGTGGCTGATCACACATGTATCACGTGACTGATCATGCACTGATCACGTGGCTCTCATGCACTGATCACGTGGCTGTCATGCACTGATCACGTGGATATCATGCACTGATCACGTGGCTGATCACACACGTATCACATGACTGATCATGCACTGATCACGTGGCTATCATGCACTGATCACGTGGCTATCATGCACTGATCACGTGGCTGATCAGGCAATGATCACGTAGCTACCATGTACTGGTCACGTGACTGATCATGCACTGATCACGAATTGATCATGCACTGATCATGTGGCTGATCATGCACTGATCACGTGGCTGATCATACACTGATCACATAACTGATCATGCACTGATCACGTGACTGATCATGCACTGATCACGTGGCTATCATGCACTGATCACTTGGCTGGACATACACTGATCACGTTGGTCATGCACTGATCACGTGGCTGATCATGCACTGATCACGTGACTGATCATGCACTGATCACGTGTCTGATCATGCACTGATCACGTATCATGCACTGCTCACGTGGCTGATCATGCCATGATCACGCAGCTACCATGTACTGGTCACATGACTGATCATGCACTGATCACGTGACTGATCATGCAGTGATCACGTGGCTATCATGCACTACTCACGTGGCTGATCATGCAATGATCATGTAGCTACCATGTACAGGTCACGTGAATGATCATACACCCATCAGGTGACTGATCATGCACTGATCACGTGGCTATCATGCACTGATCACGAGACTGATCATGCACTGTTCACGTCTATATCATGCACTGATCACATGACTGATCATGCACTGATCACGTGGATGATCATACACTAATCTTGTGACAGATCATGCACTGATCACGTGGCTGATCATGCACTGATACCGTGACTGAGCATGGACTGATCACATGACTATCATGTGTGATCACGTGACTTAATGGCGCTGATCATGTGACTGATCATGCGCTGATCATGTTTGCTATCATACACTGATCATGTGCCTCTGGAGGCAATAAACAAAGAGCTGAGTAGGCACGAATCAAACAGTCAGCAGGCAATAATCATGGAACTCAGGTGTGAGGAATCATGCTGCTCAGCTGGCAATAATCAAGCAGCTGAGCAGGCAGGAATTACGCAGCACAGCTGGCAATTGTCAAGCAGATGACAGGCAGGAATCGTGCAGCTCAGCTGGCAATTGTCAAGCAGATGAGCAGACAGTAATCACGCAGCTCAGCAGGCCCAGATCACGTGACTGAGCATGCACTGTTCACGTGGCTGATCATACACTGATCACGTGATGATCATGCACTGATCACTTGGATATCATGCACTGATCACGTGGCTGATCATACACTGTTCACGTGTCTGACCATGCACTGATCACGTGGCTGATCATACACTGCTCACGTAACTGATCATGCACTGATCACGTGGCTATCATGCACTGATCACGTGGCTGAACATGCACTGTTCACGTGGCTGATCACACACCTGTCACGTGACATATCATGCACTGATCACGTGGCTGATCATACTCTGCTCACGTAACTCATGCACACATCACGTGGCTATCATGCACTGCTCACGTGGCTCGTCATGGAATGATCACGTAGCAACCATATACTGGTAACGTGACTGATCATGCAAAGATCACGTAAATGATCATGCACTGTTCACGTGACTGATCATGTACTGATCACGTGACTGATCATGCACTGACCACGTGGCTATCATGCTCTGCTCACGTGGCTGATCATGCAACGATCACGTAGCAACCATGTACTGGTCACGTGACTGATCATGCACTGATCACGTAATTGATCCTGCACTGATCACGTGGCTCATCATTCACTGATCACGTGGCTGATCACACATGTATCACGTGACTGATCATGCACTGATCCCGTGGCTCTCATGCACTGATCACGTGGCTGTCATGCACTGATCACGTGGATATCATGCACTGATCATGTGGCTGATCACACACGTATCACATGACTGATCATGCACTGATCACGTGGCTATCATGCACTGATCACGTGGCTGATCAGGCAATGATCACGTAGCTACCATGTACTGGTCACGTGACTGATCATGCACTGATCACGTAATTGATCATGCACTGATCATGTGGCTGATCATGCACTGATCACGTGGCTGATCATACACTGATCACATAACTGATCATGCACTGATCACGTGACTGATCATGCACTGATCACGTGGCTATCATGCACTGATCACTTGGCTGGACATACACTGATCACGTGCCTGATCATGCACTGATCACGTGACTGATCATGCACTGATCTCGTGTCTGATCATGCACTGATCACGTGGCTATCATGCACTGCTCACGTGGCTGATCATGCCATGATCACGCAGCTACCATGTACTGGTCACATGACTGATCATGCACTGATCACGTGACTGATCATGCAGTGATCACGTGGCTATCATGAACTACTCACGTGGCTGATCATGCAATGATCATGTAGCTACCATGTACAGGTCACGTGAATGATCATACACCCATCAGGTGACTGATCATGCACTGATCACGTCTATATCATGCACTGATCACATGACTGCCCGTGCACTGATCACGTGGATGATCATACACTAATCTTGTGACAGATCATGCACTGATCACGTGGCTGATCATGCACTGATACCGTGACTGAGCATGGACTGATCACATGACTATCATGTAGTGATCACGTGACTTAATGGCGCTGATCATGTGACTGATCATGCGCTGATCATGTTTGCTATCATACACTGATCATGTGCCTCTGGAGGCAATAAACAAAGAGCTGAGTAGGCACGAATCAAACAGTCAGCAGGCAATAATCATGGAACACAGGTGTGAGGAATCATGCTGCTCAGCTGGCAATAATCAAGCAGCTGAGCAGGCAGGAATTACGCAGCACAGCTGGCAATTGTCAAGCAGATGACAGGCAGGAATCGTGCAGCTCAGCTGGCAATTGTCAAGCAGATGAGCAGACAGTAATCACGCAGCTCAGCAGGCCCAGATCACGTGACTGAGCATGCACTGTTCACGTGGCTGATCATACACTGATCACGTGATGATCATGTACTGATCACTTGGATATCATGCACTGATCACGTGGCTGATCATACACTGCTCACGTAACTGATCATGCACTGATCACGTGGCTATCATGCACTGATCACGTGGCTGAACATGCACTGATCACGTGGCTGATCACACACCTGTCACGTGACATATCATGCACTGATCACGTGGCACTCATGCACTGATCACGTGGCTGATCATACTCTGCTCACGTAACTCATGCACACATCACGTGGCTATCATGCACTGCTCACGTGGCTCGTCATGGAATGATCACGTAGCAACCATATACTGGTAACGTGACTGATCATGCAAAGATCACGTAAATGATCATGCACTGTTCACGTGACTGATCATGTACTGATCACGTGACTGATCATGCACTGATCACGTGGCTATCATGCACTGCTCACGTGGCTGATCATGCAACTGATCACGTAGCAACCATGTACTGGTCACGTGACTGATCATGCACTGATCACG
>NW_026894545.1:0-111878 GCF_032452875.1 Bos javanicus
ACCCACTCGAGAAGGTGTCTGGGTGAGGCACCTTTCGCTGTTCGAGAGGCGCCTGCGGCTCCGTAAGTGGTGCAAACTTCTTGTCTTGAAGTTTGATTGGTCTTCCTCGTAAACCAAGCTACTCAGTCTCTTTTCTCCACCGAATTTTCCTACTGAGCTCTCCTCATACTATTATTCTTGACATCTCTGATTAGCATATAAATAGTCGCCTAGGCCATCTCTCCTTCGAATACCCTGGATCAGTTGGGGCTGGTCCCCGGCAGGTGGCGACCGAACAGGGACCTCAGGAGGCAATACTCAAAGAGCTGAGCAGACACGAACCACGCAATCAGCAGGCAATAAGCATGGAGCTCAGCAGTGACGAATCATGCTGCTCAACTGGCAATAATCAAGCACGTGACCAGGCAGGAATCACGCAGCTCAGCTGGCAATTGTCAAGCAGATGAGCCGACAGGAATCACGCAGCTCAGCTGGCAATTGTCATGCAGATGAGCCGGCAGGAATCACGCAGCTCAGCAGGCCCTGATCACGTGACTCTGCAGGCACTGATCACGTGGCTGATCAAGTCCAGATCACGTGACTGAGCATGCACTGATCACGTGGCTATCATGCACTGATGACGTGACTGCGCATGCACTGATGACGTGGCTGATCGGGCACTGATCACATGGCTCATCATGCACTGATCACGTGTTTATCAGGCAATGATCAGTGACTGACAGGCGCTGATCATGGGACTGTGCACGCACTGATCACGTGGCTATCATGCACTGATCACGTGACTGCGCATGCACTGATGACGTGGCTGTTCGGGCACTGATCACGTGTTTATCAGGCAGTGATCAGTGACTGACAGGCGCTGATCAGGGGACTGTGCACGCACTGATCAGGTGGCTGATCAGGAACTGACCACCTGACCGCGCATGCAGTGATCACGTGGCTGGTCGTTCACTGATCACGTGTTTATCATACGGTGATCACGTGACTGAGAGGCGCTGATCACGTGACTGTGCCGTCAGTGATCACGTGGCTGAGCAGGCACTGATATCGTGACTGAGCATGCACTGATCATGTGCCGGGAGCCGGGGAGGCATTCCACTCTGGACAAAGGTCATGAGGAAGGAGGCTCGGCATACGCAAATGCGGGATCGAGCCTCAGGAGTCCACCCGGATATTCTCGAGCATCTCCCCCAAAAAACCGGAGTCTGCCTACTGTATTGCTTTGTGCTCTCACCTCTGATTTCACTGGGGGCTGTCCCCCACCACCATCTCGCTCTCTCTGTCAAAGAGTTAACTTACAGCTCCAATTCATAAAGTTCCTTGTCATTCTTCCCTTTAACTTCCAGCTGAGTCTCCATCTGGAGCGCGGAACCCACCACGCTTACTAATTATGCCTGGGCTGCTAAGACCCACTCGAGAAGGTGTCTAGGGTGAGGCACCTTTCGCTATTCGAGAGGGCGCCTGCGGCCTACGTAAGTGGTGCAAACTTCTTGTCTTGAAGTTTGATTGGTCTTCCGCGTAAACCAAGCTACTCAGTCTCTTTTCTCCACCGAATTTTCCTACTGAGCTCTCCTCATACTATTATTCTTGACATCTCTGATTAGCATATAAATAGTCGCCTAGGCCATCTCTCCTTCGAATACCCTGGATCAGTTGGGGCTGGTCCCCGGCAGGTGGCGACCGAACAGGGACCTCAGGAGGCAATACTCAAAGAGCTGAGCAGACACGAACCACGCAATCAGCAGGCAATAAGCATGGAGCTCAGCAGTGACGAATCATGCTGCTCAACTGGCAATAATCAAGCACGTGACCAGGCAGGAATCACGCAGCTCAGCTGGCAATTGTCAAGCAGATGAGCCGACAGGAATCACGCAGCTCAGCTGGCAATTGTCATGCAGATGAGCCGGCAGGAATCACGCAGCTCAGCAGGCCCTGATCACGTGACTCTGCAGGCACTGATCACGTGGCTGATCAAGTCCAGATCACGTGACTGAGCATGCACTGATCACGTGGCTATCATGCACTGATGACGTGACTGCGCATGCACTGATGACGTGGCTGATCGGGCACTGATCACATGGCTCATCATGCACTGATCACGTGTTTATCAGGCAATGATCAGTGACTGACAGGCGCTGATCATGGGACTGTGCACGCACTGATCACGTGGCTATCATGCACTGATCACGTGACTGCGCATGCACTGATGACGTGGCTGTTCGGGCACTGATCACGTGTTTATCAGGCAGTGATCAGTGACTGACAGGCGCTGATCAGGGGACTGTGCACGCACTGATCAGGTGGCTGATCAGGAACTGACCACCTGACCGCGCATGCAGTGATCACGTGGCTGGTCGTTCACTGATCACGTGTTTATCATACGGTGATCACGTGACTGAGAGGCGCTGATCACGTGACTGTGCCGTCAGTGATCACGTGGCTGAGCAGGCACTGATATCGTGACTGAGCATGCACTGATCATGTGCCGGGAGCCGGGGAGGCATTCCACTCTGGACAAAGGTCATGAGGAAGGAGGCTCGGCATACGCAAATGCGGGATCGAGCCTCAGGAGTCCACCCGGATATTCTCGAGCATCTCCCCCAAAAAAACCGGAGTCTGCCTACTGTATTGCTTTGTGCTCTCACCTCTGATTTCACTGGGGGCTGTCCCCCACCACCATCTCGCTCTCTCTGTCAAAGAGTTAACTTACAGCTCCAATTCATAAAGTTCCTTGTCATTCTTCCCTTTAACTTCCAGCTGAGTCTCCATCTGGAGCGCGGAACCCACCACGCTTACTAATTATGCCTGGGCTGCTAAGACCCACTCGAGAAGGTGTCTAGGGTGAGGCACCTTTCGCTATTCGAGAGGGCGCCTGCGGCCTACGTAAGTGGTGCAAACTTCTTGTCTTGAAGTTTGATTGGTCTTCCGCGTAAACCAAGCTACTCAGTCTCTTTTCTCCACCGAATTTTCCTACTGAGCTCTCCTCATACTATTATTCTTGACATCTCTGATTAGCATATAAATAGTCGCCTAGGCCATCTCTCCTTCGAATACCCTGGATCAGTTGGGGCTGGTCCCCGGCAGGTGGCGACCGAACAGGGACCTCAGGAGGCAATACTCAAAGAGCTGAGCAGACACGAACCACGCAATCAGCAGGCAATAAGCATGGAGCTCAGCAGTGACGAATCATGCTGCTCAACTGGCAATAATCAAGCACGTGACCAGGCAGGAATCACGCAGCTCAGCTGGCAATTGTCAAGCAGATGAGCCGACAGGAATCACGCAGCTCAGCTGGCAATTGTCATGCAGATGAGCCGGCAGGAATCACGCAGCTCAGCAGGCCCTGATCACGTGACTCTGCAGGCACTGATCACGTGGCTGATCAAGTCCAGATCACGTGACTGAGCATGCACTGATCACGTGGCTATCATGCACTGATGACGTGACTGCGCATGCACTGATGACGTGGCTGATCGGGCACTGATCACATGGCTCATCATGCACTGATCACGTGTTTATCAGGCAATGATCAGTGACTGACAGGCGCTGATCATGGGACTGTGCACGCACTGATCACGTGGCTATCATGCACTGATCACGTGACTGCGCATGCACTGATGACGTGGCTGTTCGGGCACTGATCACGTGTTTATCAGGCAGTGATCAGTGACTGACAGGCGCTGATCAGGGGACTGTGCACGCACTGATCAGGTGGCTGATCAGGAACTGACCACCTGACCGCGCATGCAGTGATCACGTGGCTGGTCGTTCACTGATCACGTGTTTATCATACGGTGATCACGTGACTGAGAGGCGCTGATCACGTGACTGTGCCGTCAGTGATCACGTGGCTGAGCAGGCACTGATATCGTGACTGAGCATGCACTGATCATGTGCCGGGAGCCGGGGAGGCATTCCACTCTGGACAAAGGTCATGAGGAAGGAGGCTCGGCATACGCAAATGCGGGATCGAGCCTCAGGAGTCCACCCGGATATTCTCGAGCATCTCCCCCCAAAAAAACCGGAGTCTGCCTACTGTATTGCTTTGTGCTCTCACCTCTGATTTCACTGGGGGCTGTCCCCCACCACCATCTCGCTCTCTCTGTCAAAGAGTTAACTTACAGCTCCAATTCATAAAGTTCCTTGTCATTCTTCCCTTTAACTTCCAGCTGAGTCTCCATCTGGAGCGCGGAACCCACCACGCTTACTAATTATGCCTGGGCTGCTAAGACCCACTCGAGAAGGTGTCTAGGGTGAGGCACCTTTCGCTATTCGAGAGGGCGCCTGCGGCCTACGTAAGTGGTGCAAACTTCTTGTCTTGAAGTTTGATTGGTCTTCCGCGTAAACCAAGCTACTCAGTCTCTTTTCTCCACCGAATTTTCCTACTGAGCTCTCCTCATACTATTATTCTTGACATCTCTGATTAGCATATAAATAGTCGCCTAGGCCATCTCTCCTTCGAATACCCTGGATCAGTTGGGGCTGGTCCCCGGCAGGTGGCGACCGAACAGGGACCTCAGGAGGCAATACTCAAAGAGCTGAGCAGACACGAACCACGCAATCAGCAGGCAATAAGCATGGAGCTCAGCAGTGACGAATCATGCTGCTCAACTGGCAATAATCAAGCACGTGACCAGGCAGGAATCACGCAGCTCAGCTGGCAATTGTCAAGCAGATGAGCCGACAGGAATCACGCAGCTCAGCTGGCAATTGTCATGCAGATGAGCCGGCAGGAATCACGCAGCTCAGCAGGCCCTGATCACGTGACTCTGCAGGCACTGATCACGTGGCTGATCAAGTCCAGATCACGTGACTGAGCATGCACTGATCACGTGGCTATCATGCACTGATGACGTGACTGCGCATGCACTGATGACGTGGCTGATCGGGCACTGATCACATGGCTCATCATGCACTGATCACGTGTTTATCAGGCAATGATCAGTGACTGACAGGCGCTGATCATGGGACTGTGCACGCACTGATCACGTGGCTATCATGCACTGATCACGTGACTGCGCATGCACTGATGACGTGGCTGTTCGGGCACTGATCACGTGTTTATCAGGCAGTGATCAGTGACTGACAGGCGCTGATCAGGGGACTGTGCACGCACTGATCAGGTGGCTGATCAGGAACTGACCACCTGACCGCGCATGCAGTGATCACGTGGCTGGTCGTTCACTGATCACGTGTTTATCATACGGTGATCACGTGACTGAGAGGCGCTGATCACGTGACTGTGCCGTCAGTGATCACGTGGCTGAGCAGGCACTGATATCGTGACTGAGCATGCACTGATCATGTGCCGGGAGCCGGGGAGGCATTCCACTCTGGACAAAGGTCATGAGGAAGGAGGCTCGGCATACGCAAATGCGGGATCGAGCCTCAGGAGTCCACCCGGATATTCTCGAGCATCTCCCCCCAAAAACCGGAGTCTGCCTACTGTATTGCTTTGTGCTCTCACCTCTGATTTCACTGGGGGCTGTCCCCCACCACCATCTCGCTCTCTCTGTCAAAGAGTTAACTTACAGCTCCAATTCATAAAGTTCCTTGTCATTCTTCCCTTTAACTTCCAGCTGAGTCTCCATCTGGAGCGCGGAACCCACCACGCTTACTAATTATGCCTGGGCTGCTAAGACCCACTCGAGAAGGTGTCTAGGGTGAGGCACCTTTCGCTATTCGAGAGGGCGCCTGCGGCCTACGTAAGTGGTGCAAACTTCTTGTCTTGAAGTTTGATTGGTCTTCCGCGTAAACCAAGCTACTCAGTCTCTTTTCTCCACCGAATTTTCCTACTGAGCTCTCCTCATACTATTATTCTTGACATCTCTGATTAGCATATAAATAGTCGCCTAGGCCATCTCTCCTTCGAATACCCTGGATCAGTTGGGGCTGGTCCCCGGCAGGTGGCGACCGAACAGGGACCTCAGGAGGCAATACTCAAAGAGCTGAGCAGACACGAACCACGCAATCAGCAGGCAATAAGCATGGAGCTCAGCAGTGACGAATCATGCTGCTCAACTGGCAATAATCAAGCACGTGACCAGGCAGGAATCACGCAGCTCAGCTGGCAATTGTCAAGCAGATGAGCCGACAGGAATCACGCAGCTCAGCTGGCAATTGTCATGCAGATGAGCCGGCAGGAATCACGCAGCTCAGCAGGCCCTGATCACGTGACTCTGCAGGCACTGATCACGTGGCTGATCAAGTCCAGATCACGTGACTGAGCATGCACTGATCACGTGGCTATCATGCACTGATGACGTGACTGCGCATGCACTGATGACGTGGCTGATCGGGCACTGATCACATGGCTCATCATGCACTGATCACGTGTTTATCAGGCAATGATCAGTGACTGACAGGCGCTGATCATGGGACTGTGCACGCACTGATCACGTGGCTATCATGCACTGATCACGTGACTGCGCATGCACTGATGACGTGGCTGTTCGGGCACTGATCACGTGTTTATCAGGCAGTGATCAGTGACTGACAGGCGCTGATCAGGGGACTGTGCACGCACTGATCAGGTGGCTGATCAGGAACTGACCACCTGACCGCGCATGCAGTGATCACGTGGCTGGTCGTTCACTGATCACGTGTTTATCATACGGTGATCACGTGACTGAGAGGCGCTGATCACGTGACTGTGCCGTCAGTGATCACGTGGCTGAGCAGGCACTGATATCGTGACTGAGCATGCACTGATCATGTGCCGGGAGCCGGGGAGGCATTCCACTCTGGACAAAGGTCATGAGGAAGGAGGCTCGGCATACGCAAATGCGGGATCGAGCCTCAGGAGTCCACCCGGATATTCTCGAGCATCTCCCCCCAAAAAAACCGGAGTCTGCCTACTGTATTGCTTTGTGCTCTCACCTCTGATTTCACTGGGGGCTGTCCCCCACCACCATCTCGCTCTCTCTGTCAAAGAGTTAACTTACAGCTCCAATTCATAAAGTTCCTTGTCATTCTTCCCTTTAACTTCCAGCTGAGTCTCCATCTGGAGCGCGGAACCCACCACGCTTACTAATTATGCCTGGGCTGCTAAGACCCACTCGAGAAGGTGTCTAGGGTGAGGCACCTTTCGCTATTCGAGAGGCGCCTGCGGCCTACGTAAGTGGTGCAAACTTCTTGTCTTGAAGTTTGATTGGTCTTCCGCGTAAACCAAGCTACTCAGTCTCTTTTCTCCACCGAATTTTCCTACTGAGCTCTCCTCATACTATTATTCTTGACATCTCTGATTAGCATATAAATAGTCGCCTAGGCCATCTCTCCTTCGAATACCCTGGATCAGTTGGGGCTGGTCCCCGGCAGGTGGCGACCGAACAGGGACCTCAGGAGGCAATACTCAAAGAGCTGAGCAGACACGAACCACGCAATCAGCAGGCAATAAGCATGGAGCTCAGCAGTGACGAATCATGCTGCTCAACTGGCAATAATCAAGCACGTGACCAGGCAGGAATCACGCAGCTCAGCTGGCAATTGTCAAGCAGATGAGCCGACAGGAATCACGCAGCTCAGCTGGCAATTGTCATGCAGATGAGCCGGCAGGAATCACGCAGCTCAGCAGGCCCTGATCACGTGACTCTGCAGGCACTGATCACGTGGCTGATCAAGTCCAGATCACGTGACTGAGCATGCACTGATCACGTGGCTATCATGCACTGATGACGTGACTGCGCATGCACTGATGACGTGGCTGATCGGGCACTGATCACATGGCTCATCATGCACTGATCACGTGTTTATCAGGCAATGATCAGTGACTGACAGGCGCTGATCATGGGACTGTGCACGCACTGATCACGTGGCTATCATGCACTGATCACGTGACTGCGCATGCACTGATGACGTGGCTGTTCGGGCACTGATCACGTGTTTATCAGGCAGTGATCAGTGACTGACAGGCGCTGATCAGGGGACTGTGCACGCACTGATCAGGTGGCTGATCAGGAACTGACCACCTGACCGCGCATGCAGTGATCACGTGGCTGGTCGTTCACTGATCACGTGTTTATCATACGGTGATCACGTGACTGAGAGGCGCTGATCACGTGACTGTGCCGTCAGTGATCACGTGGCTGAGCAGGCACTGATATCGTGACTGAGCATGCACTGATCATGTGCCGGGAGCCGGGGAGGCATTCCACTCTGGACAAAGGTCATGAGGAAGGAGGCTCGGCATACGCAAATGCGGGATCGAGCCTCAGGAGTCCACCCGGATATTCTCGAGCATCTCCCCCCAAAAAAACCGGAGTCTGCCTACTGTATTGCTTTGTGCTCTCACCTCTGATTTCACTGGGGGCTGTCCCCCACCACCATCTCGCTCTCTCTGTCAAAGAGTTAACTTACAGCTCCAATTCATAAAGTTCCTTGTCATTCTTCCCTTTAACTTCCAGCTGAGTCTCCATCTGGAGCGCGGAACCCACCACGCTTACTAATTATGCCTGGGCTGCTAAGACCCACTCGAGAAGGTGTCTAGGGTGAGGCACCTTTCGCTATTCGAGAGGGCGCCTGCGGCCTACGTAAGTGGTGCAAACTTCTTGTCTTGAAGTTTGATTGGTCTTCCGCGTAAACCAAGCTACTCAGTCTCTTTTCTCCACCGAATTTTCCTACTGAGCTCTCCTCATACTATTATTCTTGACATCTCTGATTAGCATATAAATAGTCGCCTAGGCCATCTCTCCTTCGAATACCCTGGATCAGTTGGGGCTGGTCCCCGGCAGGTGGCGACCGAACAGGGACCTCAGGAGGCAATACTCAAAGAGCTGAGCAGACACGAACCACGCAATCAGCAGGCAATAAGCATGGAGCTCAGCAGTGACGAATCATGCTGCTCAACTGGCAATAATCAAGCACGTGACCAGGCAGGAATCACGCAGCTCAGCTGGCAATTGTCAAGCAGATGAGCCGACAGGAATCACGCAGCTCAGCTGGCAATTGTCATGCAGATGAGCCGGCAGGAATCACGCAGCTCAGCAGGCCCTGATCACGTGACTCTGCAGGCACTGATCACGTGGCTGATCAAGTCCAGATCACGTGACTGAGCATGCACTGATCACGTGGCTATCATGCACTGATGACGTGACTGCGCATGCACTGATGACGTGGCTGATCGGGCACTGATCACATGGCTCATCATGCACTGATCACGTGTTTATCAGGCAATGATCAGTGACTGACAGGCGCTGATCATGGGACTGTGCACGCACTGATCACGTGGCTATCATGCACTGATCACGTGACTGCGCATGCACTGATGACGTGGCTGTTCGGGCACTGATCACGTGTTTATCAGGCAGTGATCAGTGACTGACAGGCGCTGATCAGGGGACTGTGCACGCACTGATCAGGTGGCTGATCAGGAACTGACCACCTGACCGCGCATGCAGTGATCACGTGGCTGGTCGTTCACTGATCACGTGTTTATCATACGGTGATCACGTGACTGAGAGGCGCTGATCACGTGACTGTGCCGTCAGTGATCACGTGGCTGAGCAGGCACTGATATCGTGACTGAGCATGCACTGATCATGTGCCGGGAGCCGGGGAGGCATTCCACTCTGGACAAAGGTCATGAGGAAGGAGGCTCGGCATACGCAAATGCGGGATCGAGCCTCAGGAGTCCACCCGGATATTCTCGAGCATCTCCCCCCAAAAAAACCGGAGTCTGCCTACTGTATTGCTTTGTGCTCTCACCTCTGATTTCACTGGGGGCTGTCCCCCACCACCATCTCGCTCTCTCTGTCAAAGAGTTAACTTACAGCTCCAATTCATAAAGTTCCTTGTCATTCTTCCCTTTAACTTCCAGCTGAGTCTCCATCTGGAGCGCGGAACCCACCACGCTTACTAATTATGCCTGGGCTGCTAAGACCCACTCGAGAAGGTGTCTAGGGTGAGGCACCTTTCGCTATTCGAGAGGGCGCCTGCGGCCTACGTAAGTGGTGCAAACTTCTTGTCTTGAAGTTTGATTGGTCTTCCGCGTAAACCAAGCTACTCAGTCTCTTTTCTCCACCGAATTTTCCTACTGAGCTCTCCTCATACTATTATTCTTGACATCTCTGATTAGCATATAAATAGTCGCCTAGGCCATCTCTCCTTCGAATACCCTGGATCAGTTGGGGCTGGTCCCCGGCAGGTGGCGACCGAACAGGGACCTCAGGAGGCAATACTCAAAGAGCTGAGCAGACACGAACCACGCAATCAGCAGGCAATAAGCATGGAGCTCAGCAGTGACGAATCATGCTGCTCAACTGGCAATAATCAAGCACGTGACCAGGCAGGAATCACGCAGCTCAGCTGGCAATTGTCAAGCAGATGAGCCGACAGGAATCACGCAGCTCAGCTGGCAATTGTCATGCAGATGAGCCGGCAGGAATCACGCAGCTCAGCAGGCCCTGATCACGTGACTCTGCAGGCACTGATCACGTGGCTGATCAAGTCCAGATCACGTGACTGAGCATGCACTGATCACGTGGCTATCATGCACTGATGACGTGACTGCGCATGCACTGATGACGTGGCTGATCGGGCACTGATCACATGGCTCATCATGCACTGATCACGTGTTTATCAGGCAATGATCAGTGACTGACAGGCGCTGATCATGGGACTGTGCACGCACTGATCACGTGGCTATCATGCACTGATCACGTGACTGCGCATGCACTGATGACGTGGCTGTTCGGGCACTGATCACGTGTTTATCAGGCAGTGATCAGTGACTGACAGGCGCTGATCAGGGGACTGTGCACGCACTGATCAGGTGGCTGATCAGGAACTGACCACCTGACCGCGCATGCAGTGATCACGTGGCTGGTCGTTCACTGATCACGTGTTTATCATACGGTGATCACGTGACTGAGAGGCGCTGATCACGTGACTGTGCCGTCAGTGATCACGTGGCTGAGCAGGCACTGATATCGTGACTGAGCATGCACTGATCATGTGCCGGGAGCCGGGGAGGCATTCCACTCTGGACAAAGGTCATGAGGAAGGAGGCTCGGCATACGCAAATGCGGGATCGAGCCTCAGGAGTCCACCCGGATATTCTCGAGCATCTCCCCCCAAAAAAACCGGAGTCTGCCTACTGTATTGCTTTGTGCTCTCACCTCTGATTTCACTGGGGGCTGTCCCCCACCACCATCTCGCTCTCTCTGTCAAAGAGTTAACTTACAGCTCCAATTCATAAAGTTCCTTGTCATTCTTCCCTTTAACTTCCAGCTGAGTCTCCATCTGGAGCGCGGAACCCACCACGCTTACTAATTATGCCTGGGCTGCTAAGACCCACTCGAGAAGGTGTCTAGGGTGAGGCACCTTTCGCTATTCGAGAGGGCGCCTGCGGCCTACGTAAGTGGTGCAAACTTCTTGTCTTGAAGTTTGATTGGTCTTCCGCGTAAACCAAGCTACTCAGTCTCTTTTCTCCACCGAATTTTCCTACTGAGCTCTCCTCATACTATTATTCTTGACATCTCTGATTAGCATATAAATAGTCGCCTAGGCCATCTCTCCTTCGAATACCCTGGATCAGTTGGGGCTGGTCCCCGGCAGGTGGCGACCGAACAGGGACCTCAGGAGGCAATACTCAAAGAGCTGAGCAGACACGAACCACGCAATCAGCAGGCAATAAGCATGGAGCTCAGCAGTGACGAATCATGCTGCTCAACTGGCAATAATCAAGCACGTGACCAGGCAGGAATCACGCAGCTCAGCTGGCAATTGTCAAGCAGATGAGCCGACAGGAATCACGCAGCTCAGCTGGCAATTGTCATGCAGATGAGCCGGCAGGAATCACGCAGCTCAGCAGGCCCTGATCACGTGACTCTGCAGGCACTGATCACGTGGCTGATCAAGTCCAGATCACGTGACTGAGCATGCACTGATCACGTGGCTATCATGCACTGATGACGTGACTGCGCATGCACTGATGACGTGGCTGATCGGGCACTGATCACATGGCTCATCATGCACTGATCACGTGTTTATCAGGCAATGATCAGTGACTGACAGGCGCTGATCATGGGACTGTGCACGCACTGATCACGTGGCTATCATGCACTGATCACGTGACTGCGCATGCACTGATGACGTGGCTGTTCGGGCACTGATCACGTGTTTATCAGGCAGTGATCAGTGACTGACAGGCGCTGATCAGGGGACTGTGCACGCACTGATCAGGTGGCTGATCAGGAACTGACCACCTGACCGCGCATGCAGTGATCACGTGGCTGGTCGTTCACTGATCACGTGTTTATCATACGGTGATCACGTGACTGAGAGGCGCTGATCACGTGACTGTGCCGTCAGTGATCACGTGGCTGAGCAGGCACTGATATCGTGACTGAGCATGCACTGATCATGTGCCGGGAGCCGGGGAGGCATTCCACTCTGGACAAAGGTCATGAGGAAGGAGGCTCGGCATACGCAAATGCGGGATCGAGCCTCAGGAGTCCACCCGGATATTCTCGAGCATCTCCCCCCAAAAAAACCGGAGTCTGCCTACTGTATTGCTTTGTGCTCTCACCTCTGATTTCACTGGGGGCTGTCCCCCACCACCATCTCGCTCTCTCTGTCAAAGAGTTAACTTACAGCTCCAATTCATAAAGTTCCTTGTCATTCTTCCCTTTAACTTCCAGCTGAGTCTCCATCTGGAGCGCGGAACCCACCACGCTTACTAATTATGCCTGGGCTGCTAAGACCCACTCGAGAAGGTGTCTAGGGTGAGGCACCTTTCGCTATTCGAGAGGGCGCCTGCGGCCTACGTAAGTGGTGCAAACTTCTTGTCTTGAAGTTTGATTGGTCTTCCGCGTAAACCAAGCTACTCAGTCTCTTTTCTCCACCGAATTTTCCTACTGAGCTCTCCTCATACTATTATTCTTGACATCTCTGATTAGCATATAAATAGTCGCCTAGGCCATCTCTCCTTCGAATACCCTGGATCAGTTGGGGCTGGTCCCCGGCAGGTGGCGACCGAACAGGGACCTCAGGAGGCAATACTCAAAGAGCTGAGCAGACACGAACCACGCAATCAGCAGGCAATAAGCATGGAGCTCAGCAGTGACGAATCATGCTGCTCAACTGGCAATAATCAAGCACGTGACCAGGCAGGAATCACGCAGCTCAGCTGGCAATTGTCAAGCAGATGAGCCGACAGGAATCACGCAGCTCAGCTGGCAATTGTCATGCAGATGAGCCGGCAGGAATCACGCAGCTCAGCAGGCCCTGATCACGTGACTCTGCAGGCACTGATCACGTGGCTGATCAAGTCCAGATCACGTGACTGAGCATGCACTGATCACGTGGCTATCATGCACTGATGACGTGACTGCGCATGCACTGATGACGTGGCTGATCGGGCACTGATCACATGGCTCATCATGCACTGATCACGTGTTTATCAGGCAATGATCAGTGACTGACAGGCGCTGATCATGGGACTGTGCACGCACTGATCACGTGGCTATCATGCACTGATCACGTGACTGCGCATGCACTGATGACGTGGCTGTTC
Organism: Bos javanicus; assembly: GCF_032452875.1. Lineage (NCBI taxonomy): Eukaryota > Metazoa > Chordata > Mammalia > Artiodactyla > Bovidae > Bos > Bos javanicus. The sequence continues at coordinate 13,514 of NW_026894545.1, forward strand.
GGGCACTGATCACGTGTTTATCAGGCAGTGATCAGTGACTGACAGGCGCTGATCAGGGGACTGTGCACGCACTGATCAGGTGGCTGATCAGGAACTGACCACCTGACCGCGCATGCAGTGATCACGTGGCTGGTCGTTCACTGATCACGTGTTTATCATACGGTGATCACGTGACTGAGAGGCGCTGATCACGTGACTGTGCCGTCAGTGATCACGTGGCTGAGCAGGCACTGATATCGTGACTGAGCATGCACTGATCATGTGCCGGGAGCCGGGGAGGCATTCCACTCTGGACAAAGGTCATGAGGAAGGAGGCTCGGCATACGCAAATGCGGGATCGAGCCTCAGGAGTCCACCCGGATATTCTCGAGCATCTCCCCCCAAAAAACCGGAGTCTGCCTACTGTATTGCTTTGTGCTCTCACCTCTGATTTCACTGGGGGCTGTCCCCCACCACCATCTCGCTCTCTCTGTCAAAGAGTTAACTTACAGCTCCAATTCATAAAGTTCCTTGTCATTCTTCCCTTTAACTTCCAGCTGAGTCTCCATCTGGAGCGCGGAACCCACCACGCTTACTAATTATGCCTGGGCTGCTAAGACCCACTCGAGAAGGTGTCTAGGGTGAGGCACCTTTCGCTATTCGAGAGGGCGCCTGCGGCCTACGTAAGTGGTGCAAACTTCTTGTCTTGAAGTTTGATTGGTCTTCCGCGTAAACCAAGCTACTCAGTCTCTTTTCTCCACCGAATTTTCCTACTGAGCTCTCCTCATACTATTATTCTTGACATCTCTGATTAGCATATAAATAGTCGCCTAGGCCATCTCTCCTTCGAATACCCTGGATCAGTTGGGGCTGGTCCCCGGCAGGTGGCGACCGAACAGGGACCTCAGGAGGCAATACTCAAAGAGCTGAGCAGACACGAACCACGCAATCAGCAGGCAATAAGCATGGAGCTCAGCAGTGACGAATCATGCTGCTCAACTGGCAATAATCAAGCACGTGACCAGGCAGGAATCACGCAGCTCAGCTGGCAATTGTCAAGCAGATGAGCCGACAGGAATCACGCAGCTCAGCTGGCAATTGTCATGCAGATGAGCCGGCAGGAATCACGCAGCTCAGCAGGCCCTGATCACGTGACTCTGCAGGCACTGATCACGTGGCTGATCAAGTCCAGATCACGTGACTGAGCATGCACTGATCACGTGGCTATCATGCACTGATGACGTGACTGCGCATGCACTGATGACGTGGCTGATCGGGCACTGATCACATGGCTCATCATGCACTGATCACGTGTTTATCAGGCAATGATCAGTGACTGACAGGCGCTGATCATGGGACTGTGCACGCACTGATCACGTGGCTATCATGCACTGATCACGTGACTGCGCATGCACTGATGACGTGGCTGTTCGGGCACTGATCACGTGTTTATCAGGCAGTGATCAGTGACTGACAGGCGCTGATCAGGGGACTGTGCACGCACTGATCAGGTGGCTGATCAGGAACTGACCACCTGACCGCGCATGCAGTGATCACGTGGCTGGTCGTTCACTGATCACGTGTTTATCATACGGTGATCACGTGACTGAGAGGCGCTGATCACGTGACTGTGCCGTCAGTGATCACGTGGCTGAGCAGGCACTGATATCGTGACTGAGCATGCACTGATCATGTGCCGGGAGCCGGGGAGGCATTCCACTCTGGACAAAGGTCATGAGGAAGGAGGCTCGGCATACGCAAATGCGGGATCGAGCCTCAGGAGTCCACCCGGATATTCTCGAGCATCTCCCCCCAAAAAACCGGAGTCTGCCTACTGTATTGCTTTGTGCTCTCACCTCTGATTTCACTGGGGGCTGTCCCCCACCACCATCTCGCTCTCTCTGTCAAAGAGTTAACTTACAGCTCCAATTCATAAAGTTCCTTGTCATTCTTCCCTTTAACTTCCAGCTGAGTCTCCATCTGGAGCGCGGAACCCACCACGCTTACTAATTATGCCTGGGCTGCTAAGACCCACTCGAGAAGGTGTCTAGGGTGAGGCACCTTTCGCTATTCGAGAGGGCGCCTGCGGCCTACGTAAGTGGTGCAAACTTCTTGTCTTGAAGTTTGATTGGTCTTCCGCGTAAACCAAGCTACTCAGTCTCTTTTCTCCACCGAATTTTCCTACTGAGCTCTCCTCATACTATTATTCTTGACATCTCTGATTAGCATATAAATAGTCGCCTAGGCCATCTCTCCTTCGAATACCCTGGATCAGTTGGGGCTGGTCCCCGGCAGGTGGCGACCGAACAGGGACCTCAGGAGGCAATACTCAAAGAGCTGAGCAGACACGAACCACGCAATCAGCAGGCAATAAGCATGGAGCTCAGCAGTGACGAATCATGCTGCTCAACTGGCAATAATCAAGCACGTGACCAGGCAGGAATCACGCAGCTCAGCTGGCAATTGTCAAGCAGATGAGCCGACAGGAATCACGCAGCTCAGCTGGCAATTGTCATGCAGATGAGCCGGCAGGAATCACGCAGCTCAGCAGGCCCTGATCACGTGACTCTGCAGGCACTGATCACGTGGCTGATCAAGTCCAGATCACGTGACTGAGCATGCACTGATCACGTGGCTATCATGCACTGATGACGTGACTGCGCATGCACTGATGACGTGGCTGATCGGGCACTGATCACATGGCTCATCATGCACTGATCACGTGTTTATCAGGCAATGATCAGTGACTGACAGGCGCTGATCATGGGACTGTGCACGCACTGATCACGTGGCTATCATGCACTGATCACGTGACTGCGCATGCACTGATGACGTGGCTGTTCGGGCACTGATCACGTGTTTATCAGGCAGTGATCAGTGACTGACAGGCGCTGATCAGGGGACTGTGCACGCACTGATCAGGTGGCTGATCAGGAACTGACCACCTGACCGCGCATGCAGTGATCACGTGGCTGGTCGTTCACTGATCACGTGTTTATCATACGGTGATCACGTGACTGAGAGGCGCTGATCACGTGACTGTGCCGTCAGTGATCACGTGGCTGAGCAGGCACTGATATCGTGACTGAGCATGCACTGATCATGTGCCGGGAGCCGGGGAGGCATTCCACTCTGGACAAAGGTCATGAGGAAGGAGGCTCGGCATACGCAAATGCGGGATCGAGCCTCAGGAGTCCACCCGGATATTCTCGAGCATCTCCCCCAAAAAAACCGGAGTCTGCCTACTGTATTGCTTTGTGCTCTCACCTCTGATTTCACTGGGGGCTGTCCCCCACCACCATCTCGCTCTCTCTGTCAAAGAGTTAACTTACAGCTCCAATTCATAAAGTTCCTTGTCATTCTTCCCTTTAACTTCCAGCTGAGTCTCCATCTGGAGCGCGGAACCCACCACGCTTACTAATTATGCCTGGGCTGCTAAGACCCACTCGAGAAGGTGTCTAGGGTGAGGCACCTTTCGCTATTCGAGAGGGCGCCTGCGGCCTACGTAAGTGGTGCAAACTTCTTGTCTTGAAGTTTGATTGGTCTTCCGCGTAAACCAAGCTACTCAGTCTCTTTTCTCCACCGAATTTTCCTACTGAGCTCTCCTCATACTATTATTCTTGACATCTCTGATTAGCATATAAATAGTCGCCTAGGCCATCTCTCCTTCGAATACCCTGGATCAGTTGGGGCTGGTCCCCGGCAGGTGGCGACCGAACAGGGACCTCAGGAGGCAATACTCAAAGAGCTGAGCAGACACGAACCACGCAATCAGCAGGCAATAAGCATGGAGCTCAGCAGTGACGAATCATGCTGCTCAACTGGCAATAATCAAGCACGTGACCAGGCAGGAATCACGCAGCTCAGCTGGCAATTGTCAAGCAGATGAGCCGACAGGAATCACGCAGCTCAGCTGGCAATTGTCATGCAGATGAGCCGGCAGGAATCACGCAGCTCAGCAGGCCCTGATCACGTGACTCTGCAGGCACTGATCACGTGGCTGATCAAGTCCAGATCACGTGACTGAGCATGCACTGATCACGTGGCTATCATGCACTGATGACGTGACTGCGCATGCACTGATGACGTGGCTGATCGGGCACTGATCACATGGCTCATCATGCACTGATCACGTGTTTATCAGGCAATGATCAGTGACTGACAGGCGCTGATCATGGGACTGTGCACGCACTGATCACGTGGCTATCATGCACTGATCACGTGACTGCGCATGCACTGATGACGTGGCTGTTCGGGCACTGATCACGTGTTTATCAGGCAGTGATCAGTGACTGACAGGCGCTGATCAGGGGACTGTGCACGCACTGATCAGGTGGCTGATCAGGAACTGACCACCTGACCGCGCATGCAGTGATCACGTGGCTGGTCGTTCACTGATCACGTGTTTATCATACGGTGATCACGTGACTGAGAGGCGCTGATCACGTGACTGTGCCGTCAGTGATCACGTGGCTGAGCAGGCACTGATATCGTGACTGAGCATGCACTGATCATGTGCCGGGAGCCGGGGAGGCATTCCACTCTGGACAAAGGTCATGAGGAAGGAGGCTCGGCATACGCAAATGCGGGATCGAGCCTCAGGAGTCCACCCGGATATTCTCGAGCATCTCCCCCCAAAAAAACCGGAGTCTGCCTACTGTATTGCTTTGTGCTCTCACCTCTGATTTCACTGGGGGCTGTCCCCCACCACCATCTCGCTCTCTCTGTCAAAGAGTTAACTTACAGCTCCAATTCATAAAGTTCCTTGTCATTCTTCCCTTTAACTTCCAGCTGAGTCTCCATCTGGAGCGCGGAACCCACCACGCTTACTAATTATGCCTGGGCTGCTAAGACCCACTCGAGAAGGTGTCTAGGGTGAGGCACCTTTCGCTATTCGAGAGGGCGCCTGCGGCCTACGTAAGTGGTGCAAACTTCTTGTCTTGAAGTTTGATTGGTCTTCCGCGTAAACCAAGCTACTCAGTCTCTTTTCTCCACCGAATTTTCCTACTGAGCTCTCCTCATACTATTATTCTTGACATCTCTGATTAGCATATAAATAGTCGCCTAGGCCATCTCTCCTTCGAATACCCTGGATCAGTTGGGGCTGGTCCCCGGCAGGTGGCGACCGAACAGGGACCTCAGGAGGCAATACTCAAAGAGCTGAGCAGACACGAACCACGCAATCAGCAGGCAATAAGCATGGAGCTCAGCAGTGACGAATCATGCTGCTCAACTGGCAATAATCAAGCACGTGACCAGGCAGGAATCACGCAGCTCAGCTGGCAATTGTCAAGCAGATGAGCCGACAGGAATCACGCAGCTCAGCTGGCAATTGTCATGCAGATGAGCCGGCAGGAATCACGCAGCTCAGCAGGCCCTGATCACGTGACTCTGCAGGCACTGATCACGTGGCTGATCAAGTCCAGATCACGTGACTGAGCATGCACTGATCACGTGGCTATCATGCACTGATGACGTGACTGCGCATGCACTGATGACGTGGCTGATCGGGCACTGATCACATGGCTCATCATGCACTGATCACGTGTTTATCAGGCAATGATCAGTGACTGACAGGCGCTGATCATGGGACTGTGCACGCACTGATCACGTGGCTATCATGCACTGATCACGTGACTGCGCATGCACTGATGACGTGGCTGTTCGGGCACTGATCACGTGTTTATCAGGCAGTGATCAGTGACTGACAGGCGCTGATCAGGGGACTGTGCACGCACTGATCAGGTGGCTGATCAGGAACTGACCACCTGACCGCGCATGCAGTGATCACGTGGCTGGTCGTTCACTGATCACGTGTTTATCATACGGTGATCACGTGACTGAGAGGCGCTGATCACGTGACTGTGCCGTCAGTGATCACGTGGCTGAGCAGGCACTGATATCGTGACTGAGCATGCACTGATCATGTGCCGGGAGCCGGGGAGGCATTCCACTCTGGACAAAGGTCATGAGGAAGGAGGCTCGGCATACGCAAATGCGGGATCGAGCCTCAGGAGTCCACCCGGATATTCTCGAGCATCTCCCCCCAAAAAACCGGAGTCTGCCTACTGTATTGCTTTGTGCTCTCACCTCTGATTTCACTGGGGGCTGTCCCCCACCACCATCTCGCTCTCTCTGTCAAAGAGTTAACTTACAGCTCCAATTCATAAAGTTCCTTGTCATTCTTCCCTTTAACTTCCAGCTGAGTCTCCATCTGGAGCGCGGAACCCACCACGCTTACTAATTATGCCTGGGCTGCTAAGACCCACTCGAGAAGGTGTCTAGGGTGAGGCACCTTTCGCTATTCGAGAGGGCGCCTGCGGCCTACGTAAGTGGTGCAAACTTCTTGTCTTGAAGTTTGATTGGTCTTCCGCGTAAACCAAGCTACTCAGTCTCTTTTCTCCACCGAATTTTCCTACTGAGCTCTCCTCATACTATTATTCTTGACATCTCTGATTAGCATATAAATAGTCGCCTAGGCCATCTCTCCTTCGAATACCCTGGATCAGTTGGGGCTGGTCCCCGGCAGGTGGCGACCGAACAGGGACCTCAGGAGGCAATACTCAAAGAGCTGAGCAGACACGAACCACGCAATCAGCAGGCAATAAGCATGGAGCTCAGCAGTGACGAATCATGCTGCTCAACTGGCAATAATCAAGCACGTGACCAGGCAGGAATCACGCAGCTCAGCTGGCAATTGTCAAGCAGATGAGCCGACAGGAATCACGCAGCTCAGCTGGCAATTGTCATGCAGATGAGCCGGCAGGAATCACGCAGCTCAGCAGGCCCTGATCACGTGACTCTGCAGGCACTGATCACGTGGCTGATCAAGTCCAGATCACGTGACTGAGCATGCACTGATCACGTGGCTATCATGCACTGATGACGTGACTGCGCATGCACTGATGACGTGGCTGATCGGGCACTGATCACATGGCTCATCATGCACTGATCACGTGTTTATCAGGCAATGATCAGTGACTGACAGGCGCTGATCATGGGACTGTGCACGCACTGATCACGTGGCTATCATGCACTGATCACGTGACTGCGCATGCACTGATGACGTGGCTGTTCGGGCACTGATCACGTGTTTATCAGGCAGTGATCAGTGACTGACAGGCGCTGATCAGGGGACTGTGCACGCACTGATCAGGTGGCTGATCAGGAACTGACCACCTGACCGCGCATGCAGTGATCACGTGGCTGGTCGTTCACTGATCACGTGTTTATCATACGGTGATCACGTGACTGAGAGGCGCTGATCACGTGACTGTGCCGTCAGTGATCACGTGGCTGAGCAGGCACTGATATCGTGACTGAGCATGCACTGATCATGTGCCGGGAGCCGGGGAGGCATTCCACTCTGGACAAAGGTCATGAGGAAGGAGGCTCGGCATACGCAAATGCGGGATCGAGCCTCAGGAGTCCACCCGGATATTCTCGAGCATCTCCCCCCAAAAAAACCGGAGTCTGCCTACTGTATTGCTTTGTGCTCTCACCTCTGATTTCACTGGGGGCTGTCCCCCACCACCATCTCGCTCTCTCTGTCAAAGAGTTAACTTACAGCTCCAATTCATAAAGTTCCTTGTCATTCTTCCCTTTAACTTCCAGCTGAGTCTCCATCTGGAGCGCGGAACCCACCACGCTTACTAATTATGCCTGGGCTGCTAAGACCCACTCGAGAAGGTGTCTAGGGTGAGGCACCTTTCGCTATTCGAGAGGGCGCCTGCGGCCTACGTAAGTGGTGCAAACTTCTTGTCTTGAAGTTTGATTGGTCTTCCGCGTAAACCAAGCTACTCAGTCTCTTTTCTCCACCGAATTTTCCTACTGAGCTCTCCTCATACTATTATTCTTGACATCTCTGATTAGCATATAAATAGTCGCCTAGGCCATCTCTCCTTCGAATACCCTGGATCAGTTGGGGCTGGTCCCCGGCAGGTGGCGACCGAACAGGGACCTCAGGAGGCAATACTCAAAGAGCTGAGCAGACACGAACCACGCAATCAGCAGGCAATAAGCATGGAGCTCAGCAGTGACGAATCATGCTGCTCAACTGGCAATAATCAAGCACGTGACCAGGCAGGAATCACGCAGCTCAGCTGGCAATTGTCAAGCAGATGAGCCGACAGGAATCACGCAGCTCAGCTGGCAATTGTCATGCAGATGAGCCGGCAGGAATCACGCAGCTCAGCAGGCCCTGATCACGTGACTCTGCAGGCACTGATCACGTGGCTGATCAAGTCCAGATCACGTGACTGAGCATGCACTGATCACGTGGCTATCATGCACTGATGACGTGACTGCGCATGCACTGATGACGTGGCTGATCGGGCACTGATCACATGGCTCATCATGCACTGATCACGTGTTTATCAGGCAATGATCAGTGACTGACAGGCGCTGATCATGGGACTGTGCACGCACTGATCACGTGGCTATCATGCACTGATCACGTGACTGCGCATGCACTGATGACGTGGCTGTTCGGGCACTGATCACGTGTTTATCAGGCAGTGATCAGTGACTGACAGGCGCTGATCAGGGGACTGTGCACGCACTGATCAGGTGGCTGATCAGGAACTGACCACCTGACCGCGCATGCAGTGATCACGTGGCTGGTCGTTCACTGATCACGTGTTTATCATACGGTGATCACGTGACTGAGAGGCGCTGATCACGTGACTGTGCCGTCAGTGATCACGTGGCTGAGCAGGCACTGATATCGTGACTGAGCATGCACTGATCATGTGCCGGGAGCCGGGGAGGCATTCCACTCTGGACAAAGGTCATGAGGAAGGAGGCTCGGCATACGCAAATGCGGGATCGAGCCTCAGGAGTCCACCCGGATATTCTCGAGCATCTCCCCCCAAAAAAACCGGAGTCTGCCTACTGTATTGCTTTGTGCTCTCACCTCTGATTTCACTGGGGGCTGTCCCCCACCACCATCTCGCTCTCTCTGTCAAAGAGTTAACTTACAGCTCCAATTCATAAAGTTCCTTGTCATTCTTCCCTTTAACTTCCAGCTGAGTCTCCATCTGGAGCGCGGAACCCACCACGCTTACTAATTATGCCTGGGCTGCTAAGACCCACTCGAGAAGGTGTCTAGGGTGAGGCACCTTTCGCTATTCGAGAGGGCGCCTGCGGCCTACGTAAGTGGTGCAAACTTCTTGTCTTGAAGTTTGATTGGTCTTCCGCGTAAACCAAGCTACTCAGTCTCTTTTCTCCACCGAATTTTCCTACTGAGCTCTCCTCATACTATTATTCTTGACATCTCTGATTAGCATATAAATAGTCGCCTAGGCCATCTCTCCTTCGAATACCCTGGATCAGTTGGGGCTGGTCCCCGGCAGGTGGCGACCGAACAGGGACCTCAGGAGGCAATACTCAAAGAGCTGAGCAGACACGAACCACGCAATCAGCAGGCAATAAGCATGGAGCTCAGCAGTGACGAATCATGCTGCTCAACTGGCAATAATCAAGCACGTGACCAGGCAGGAATCACGCAGCTCAGCTGGCAATTGTCAAGCAGATGAGCCGACAGGAATCACGCAGCTCAGCTGGCAATTGTCATGCAGATGAGCCGGCAGGAATCACGCAGCTCAGCAGGCCCTGATCACGTGACTCTGCAGGCACTGATCACGTGGCTGATCAAGTCCAGATCACGTGACTGAGCATGCACTGATCACGTGGCTATCATGCACTGATGACGTGACTGCGCATGCACTGATGACGTGGCTGATCGGGCACTGATCACATGGCTCATCATGCACTGATCACGTGTTTATCAGGCAATGATCAGTGACTGACAGGCGCTGATCATGGGACTGTGCACGCACTGATCACGTGGCTATCATGCACTGATCACGTGACTGCGCATGCACTGATGACGTGGCTGTTCGGGCACTGATCACGTGTTTATCAGGCAGTGATCAGTGACTGACAGGCGCTGATCAGGGGACTGTGCACGCACTGATCAGGTGGCTGATCAGGAACTGACCACCTGACCGCGCATGCAGTGATCACGTGGCTGGTCGTTCACTGATCACGTGTTTATCATACGGTGATCACGTGACTGAGAGGCGCTGATCACGTGACTGTGCCGTCAGTGATCACGTGGCTGAGCAGGCACTGATATCGTGACTGAGCATGCACTGATCATGTGCCGGGAGCCGGGGAGGCATTCCACTCTGGACAAAGGTCATGAGGAAGGAGGCTCGGCATACGCAAATGCGGGATCGAGCCTCAGGAGTCCACCCGGATATTCTCGAGCATCTCCCCCCAAAAAAACCGGAGTCTGCCTACTGTATTGCTTTGTGCTCTCACCTCTGATTTCACTGGGGGCTGTCCCCCACCACCATCTCGCTCTCTCTGTCAAAGAGTTAACTTACAGCTCCAATTCATAAAGTTCCTTGTCATTCTTCCCTTTAACTTCCAGCTGAGTCTCCATCTGGAGCGCGGAACCCACCACGCTTACTAATTATGCCTGGGCTGCTAAGACCCACTCGAGAAGGTGTCTAGGGTGAGGCACCTTTCGCTATTCGAGAGGGCGCCTGCGGCCTACGTAAGTGGTGCAAACTTCTTGTCTTGAAGTTTGATTGGTCTTCCGCGTAAACCAAGCTACTCAGTCTCTTTTCTCCACCGAATTTTCCTACTGAGCTCTCCTCATACTATTATTCTTGACATCTCTGATTAGCATATAAATAGTCGCCTAGGCCATCTCTCCTTCGAATACCCTGGATCAGTTGGGGCTGGTCCCCGGCAGGTGGCGACCGAACAGGGACCTCAGGAGGCAATACTCAAAGAGCTGAGCAGACACGAACCACGCAATCAGCAGGCAATAAGCATGGAGCTCAGCAGTGACGAATCATGCTGCTCAACTGGCAATAATCAAGCACGTGACCAGGCAGGAATCACGCAGCTCAGCTGGCAATTGTCAAGCAGATGAGCCGACAGGAATCACGCAGCTCAGCAGGCCCACAGTCACGTGACTCTGCAGGCACTGATCACGTGGCTGATCAAGTCCAGATCACGTGACTGAGCATGCACTGATCACGTGGCTATCATGCACTGATGACGTGACTGCGCATGCACTGATGACGTGGCTGATCGGGCACTGATCACATGGCTCATCATGCACTGATCACGTGTTTATCAGGCAATGATCAGTGACTGACAGGCGCTGATCATGGGACTGTGCACGCACTGATCACGTGGCTATCATGCACTGATCACGTGACTGCGCATGCACTGATGACGTGGCTGTTCGGGCACTGATCACGTGTTTATCAGGCAGTGATCAGTGACTGACAGGCGCTGATCAGGGGACTGTGCACGCACTGATCAGGTGGCTGATCAGGAACTGACCACCTGACCGCGCATGCAGTGATCACGTGGCTGGTCGTTCACTGATCACGTGTTTATCATACGGTGATCACGTGACTGAGAGGCGCTGATCACGTGACTGTGCCGTCAGTGATCACGTGGCTGAGCAGGCACTGATATCGTGACTGAGCATGCACTGATCATGTGCCGGGAGCCGGGGAGGCATTCCACTCTGGACAAAGGTCATGAGGAAGGAGGCTCGGCATACGCAAATGCGGGATCGAGCCTCAGGAGTCCACCCGGATATTCTCGAGCATCTCCCCCCAAAAAAACCGGAGTCTGCCTACTGTATTGCTTTGTGCTCTCACCTCTGATTTCACTGGGGGCTGTCCCCCACCACCATCTCGCTCTCTCTGTCAAAGAGTTAACTTACAGCTCCAATTCATAAAGTTCCTTGTCATTCTTCCCTTTAACTTCCAGCTGAGTCTCCATCTGGAGCGCGGAACCCACCACGCTTACTAATTATGCCTGGGCTGCTAAGACCCACTCGAGAAGGTGTCTAGGGTGAGGCACCTTTCGCTATTCGAGAGGGCGCCTGCGGCCTACGTAAGTGGTGCAAACTTCTTGTCTTGAAGTTTGATTGGTCTTCCGCGTAAACCAAGCTACTCAGTCTCTTTTCTCCACCGAATTTTCCTACTGAGCTCTCCTCATACTATTATTCTTGACATCTCTGATTAGCATATAAATAGTCGCCTAGGCCATCTCTCCTTCGAATACCCTGGATCAGTTGGGGCTGGTCCCCGGCAGGTGGCGACCGAACAGGGACCTCAGGAGGCAATACTCAAAGAGCTGAGCAGACACGAACCACGCAATCAGCAGGCAATAAGCATGGAGCTCAGCAGTGACGAATCATGCTGCTCAACTGGCAATAATCAAGCACGTGACCAGGCAGGAATCACGCAGCTCAGCTGGCAATTGTCAAGCAGATGAGCCGACAGGAATCACGCAGCTCAGCTGGCAATTGTCATGCAGATGAGCCGGCAGGAATCACGCAGCTCAGCAGGCCCTGATCACGTGACTCTGCAGGCACTGATCACGTGGCTGATCAAGTCCAGATCACGTGACTGAGCATGCACTGATCACGTGGCTATCATGCACTGATGACGTGACTGCGCATGCACTGATGACGTGGCTGATCGGGCACTGATCACATGGCTCATCATGCACTGATCACGTGTTTATCAGGCAATGATCAGTGACTGACAGGCGCTGATCATGGGACTGTGCACGCACTGATCACGTGGCTATCATGCACTGATCACGTGACTGCGCATGCACTGATGACGTGGCTGTTCGGGCACTGATCACGTGTTTATCAGGCAGTGATCAGTGACTGACAGGCGCTGATCAGGGGACTGTGCACGCACTGATCAGGTGGCTGATCAGGAACTGACCACCTGACCGCGCATGCAGTGATCACGTGGCTGGTCGTTCACTGATCACGTGTTTATCATACGGTGATCACGTGACTGAGAGGCGCTGATCACGTGACTGTGCCGTCAGTGATCACGTGGCTGAGCAGGCACTGCACTGATGCACTGATCATGTGCCGGGAGCCGGGGAGGCATTCCACTCTGGACAAAGGTCATGAGGAAGGAGGCTCGGCATACGCAAATGCGGGATCGAGCCTCAGGAGTCCACCCGGATATTCTCGAGCATCTCCCCCCAAAAAAACCGGAGTCTGCCTACTGTATTGCTTTGTGCTCTCACCTCTGATTTCACTGGGGGCTGTCCCCCACCACCATCTCGCTCTCTCTGTCAAAGAGTTAACTTACAGCTCCAATTCATAAAGTTCCTTGTCATTCTTCCCTTTAACTTCCAGCTGAGTCTCCATCTGGAGCGCGGAACCCACCACGCTTACTAATTATGCCTGGGCTGCTAAGACCCACTCGAGAAGGTGTCTAGGGTGAGGCACCTTTCGCTATTCGAGAGGGCGCCTGCGGCCTACGTAAGTGGTGCAAACTTCTTGTCTTGAAGTTTGATTGGTCTTCCGCGTAAACCAAGCTACTCAGTCTCTTTTCTCCACCGAATTTTCCTACTGAGCTCTCCTCATACTATTATTCTTGACATCTCTGATTAGCATATAAATAGTCGCCTAGGCCATCTCTCCTTCGAATACCCTGGATCAGTTGGGGCTGGTCCCCGGCAGGTGGCGACCGAACAGGGACCTCAGGAGGCAATACTCAAAGAGCTGAGCAGACACGAACCACGCAATCAGCAGGCAATAAGCATGGAGCTCAGCAGTGACGAATCATGCTGCTCAACTGGCAATAATCAAGCACGTGACCAGGCAGGAATCACGCAGCTCAGCTGGCAATTGTCAAGCAGATGAGCCGACAGGAATCACGCAGCTCAGCTGGCAATTGTCATGCAGATGAGCTGGCAGGAATCACGCAGCTCAGCAGGCCCTGATCACGTGACTCTGCAGGCACTGATCACGTGGCTGATCAAGTCCAGATCACGTGGCTATCATGCACTGATCACGTGGCTATCATGCACTGATGACGCTGCGCATGCACTGATGACGTGGCTGATCAGGTGATCATGGCTCATCATGCACTGATCACGTGGCTGATCATGCACTGATCACGTGGCTGATCACACACTGTCACGTGACTATCATGCACTGATCACGTGGCACTCATGCACTGATCACGTGGCTGATCATACACTGATCACGTAACTCATGCACACATCACGTGGCTATCATGCACTGCTCACGTGGCTGTCATGGAATGATCACGTAGCAACCATATACTGGTCACGTGACTGATCATGCAAAGATCACGTAAATGATCATGCACTGTCATGACTGATCATGTACTGATCACGTGACTGATCATGCACTGATCACGTGCTATCATGCACTGCTCACGTGGCTGATCATGCACGATCACGCATGCATCCATGTACTGGTCAGCACTGATCATGCACTGATCACGTAATTGATCCTGCACTGATCACGTGGCTCATCATGCACTGATCGTGGCTGATCACACATAATGCGTGACTGATCATGCACTGATCACGTGGCTCTCATGCACTGATCACGTGGCTGTCATGCACTGATCACGTGGATATCATGCACTGATCATGTGGCTGATCACACACGTATCACATGACTGATCATGCACTGATCACGTCTATATCATGCACTGATCCGTGGCTATCATGCACTGATCACGTGGCTTATCAGGCAATGATCACGTGGCTACCATTGTACTGGTCAGGTAACTGATCATAAGCACAAACCGTGTTGATCATGCACTGATCATGTGGCTGATCATGCACTGATCACGTGCTGATCACGTGGCTGGACATACACTGATCACGTGCCTGGTCATGCACTGATCACGTGGCTGATCATGCACTGATCATGAGCTGATCATGCACTGATCACGTGTCTGATCATGCACTGATCACGTGACTGATCATGCACTGATCACGTGACTGATCATGCACTGATCACGTGGCTATCATGCACTGCTCACGTGGCTGATCATGCGCATGATCACGCAGCTACCATGTACTGGTCACATGACTGATCATGCACTGATCACGTGACTGATCATGCACTGATCACGTGGCTATCATGAACTACTCACGTGGCTGATCATGCAATGATCATGTAGCTACCATGTACAGGCACGTGAATGATCATGCACCCATCAGGTGACTGATCATGCACTGATCACGTAGCTATCATGCACTGATCACGAGACTGATCATGCACTGATCACGTCTATATCATGCACTGATCACATGACTGCCCGTGCACTGATCACGTGGATGATCATACACTAATCTTGTGACGAATCATGCACTGATCACGTGGCTGTTCATGCACTGATACCGTGACTGAGCATGGACTGATCACATGACTATCATGTAGTGATCACGTGACTTAATGGCGCTGATCATGTGACTGATCATGCACTGATCATGTTTGCTATCATACACTGATCATGTGCCTCTGGAGGCAATAAACAAAGAGCTGGTAGGCACGAATCAAACAGTCAGCAGGCAATAATCATGGAACACAGATGTGAGGAATCATGCTGCTCAGCTGGCAATAATCAAGCAGCTGAGCAGGCAGGAATTACGCAGCACAGCTGACAATTGTCAAGCAGATGACAGGCAGAGATCGTGCAGCTCAGCTGGCAAGTGTCAAGCAGATGAGCAGACAGTAATCACGCTCAGCAGGCCCAGATCACGTGACTGAGCATGCACTGTTCACGTGTCTGATCATGTACTGATCACGTGACTGATCATGCACTGATCACGTGGCTGATCATGCACTGATCACGTGGCTGATCATACACGTCCGCGTTCGCAACCATGTACTGGTCACGTGACTGGTCATGCACTGATCACGTAGGTGATCATGCACTGATCACGTGGCTCATCATGCACTGATCACGTGGCTGATCACACATGTGTCACGTGACTGATCATACACTGATCACATCTCATGCACTGATCACGTGGCTGATCATGCACTGATCACGTGGATGATCATGCACTGATCATGTGGCTGATCATGCACTATCACATGACTGATCATGCACTGATCACGTGGCTATCATGCACTGATCACGTGGCTATCATGCACTGATCACGTGGCTTATCAGGCACTGATCGCGTGGCTACCATGTACTGGTCACGTGACTGATCATGCACTGAGCACGTAATTGATCATGCACTGATCACGTGGCTGATCATGCACTGATCGCGTGGCTGATCATGCACTGATCACGTAACTGATCATGCACTGATCACATGATTGATCATGCACTGATCGCGTGGCTATCATGCACTGATCACGTCAGCTGGTCTGATCACACTGATCACGTGACTGGTCATGCACTGATCGCGTGGCTGATCATGCACTGATCACGTGACTGATCATGCACTGTCTGACGTGTCTGATCATGCACTGATCACGTGGCTATCATGCACTGATGGCTGATCATGCCATGATCCGCGTAGCTACCATGTACTGGTCACATGACTGATCATGCACTGATCACGTGACTGATCATGCAGTGATCACGTGGCTATCATGCACTACTCGTGGCTGATCATGCAATGCAGATCATGTAGCTACCATCATGCAGTCACGTGAATGATCATACACCCATCAGGTGACTGATCATGCACTGATCGCGTGGCTGATCATGCACTGATCACGGAGACTGATCATGCACTGATCGCGTCTATATCATGCACTGATCACATGACTGCCCATGCACTGGTCACGTGGATGATCATACACTAATCTTGTGACAGATCATGCACTGATCACGTGGCTGATCATGCACTGATACCATGACTGAGCATGGACTGATCACATGACTATCATGTAGTGATCACGTGACTTAATGGCGCTGATCATGTGACTGATCATGCGCTGATCATGTTTGCTATCATACACTGATCATGTGCCTCTGGAGGCAATAAACAAAGAGCTGAGTAGGCACGAATCAAACAGTCAGCAGGCAATAATCATGGAACTCAGCTGTGAGGAATCATGCTGCTCAGCTGGCAATAATCAAGCAGCTGAGCGGGCAGGACGCAGCACAGCTGGCAATTGTCAAGCAGATGACAGGCAGGAATCGTGCAGCTCAGCTGGCAATTGTCAAGCAGATGAGCAGACAGTAATCACGCAGCTCAGCAGGCCCTGATCACGTGACTGAGCATGCACTGTTCACGTGGCTGATCATCACTGATCACGTGATGATCATGCACTGATCACTCGGATATCATGCACTGATCACGTGGCTGATCATACACTGATCACGTGTCTGACCATGCACTGATCACGTGGCTGATCACACACTGTCACGTGACATATCATGCACTGATCATGGAACTCATGCACTGATCACGTGGCTGATCATGCACTGATCACGTAACTCATGCACACATCACGTGGCTATCATGCACTGCTCACGTGTCATGGAATGATCACGTAGCTACCATATCACTGTGTGACTGATCATGCACTGATCACGTAAATGATCATGCACTGTACCGTGACTGATCATGCACTGATCACGTGACTGATCATGCACTGATCCGTGGCTATCGCACTCTATCACGGCTGATCGCACTGCAGCGATCACTAGCAACCATGTACTGGTCACGTGACTGATCATGCACTGATCACGTCATTGATCATGCACTGATCACGTGGCTCATCATGCACTGATCACGTGGCTGATCACTTACCTGATCATGACTGATCATGCACTGATCGTGGCTATCATGCACTGTCACGTGGCTGATCACTGATCACGTGGCTATCATGCACTGATCACGTGGCTGATCATGCAATGATCACGTAGCTACCATGTAGTCACGTGACTGATCATGCACTGATCACGTGACTGATCATGCACTGATCACGTGGCTGATCATGCACTGATCACGTGACTGATCATGCACTGATCACGTCTATATCATGCACTGATCACATGACTGCCCATGCACTGATCACGTGGATGATCATACACAATCATGTGACAGATCATGCACTGATCACGTGGCTGATCATGCACTGATACCGTGACTGAGCATGGACTGATCACATGACTATGTAGTGATCACGTGACTTAATGGCGCTGATCATGTGACTGATCATGCGCTGATCATGTTTGCTATCATACACTGATCATGTGCCTCTGGAGGCAATAAACAAAGAGCTGAGTAGGCACGAATCAAACAGTCAGCAGGCAATAATCATGGAACTCAGCTGTGAGGAATCATGCTGCTCAGCTGGCAATAATCAAGCAGCTGAGCAGGCAGGAATTACGCAGCACAGCTGGCAATTGTCAAGCAGATGACAGGCAGGAATCGTGCAGCTCAGCTGGCAATTGTCAAGCAGATGAGCAGACAGTAATCACGCAGCTCAGCAGGCCCGATCACGTGACTGGCATGCACTGATCACGTGAGATCATACACTGATGTGATGATCATGCACTGATGTGATTCTCATGCACTGATCCGCGCTGAAGTGAGGCTGATCATGCACTGCACGCTGATCATAATCACGTGGCTGATCATGCACTGATCACGTGGCTGATCACACTGTCACGTGACTATCATGCACTGATCACGTGACTCATGCACTGATCACGTGGCTGATCATACACTGATCACGTAACTCATGCACACATCACGTGGCTATCATGCACTGCTCCGTGGCTGATCATGGAATGATCACGTGGCTATCATATACTGTCACGTGACTGATCATAAGATCATGTAATGAATGTCACGTGCACTGATCTGCCGTGATTGATCACGTGGCTGATCGCACAATACGCATGGCTATCATGCACTGTGCACTCACGTGGTACAGATCCGTGTTCGATCGCTGATCATGTGGCTGATCACACTGATCTCTGCCACACATGTATCATGGCACTGATCATGATGTACACTGATCCGTGACTGATCATGCACTGATCACGTGGCTGATCATGCACTGATCACGTGGATATGCACTGATCACGCTGATCCGTCATTACGTATCATGACTGATCATGCACTGATCACGTGGCTGATCATGCACTGATCACGTGGCTATCATGCACTGATCACGTGGCTGATCATGCAATGATCACGTAGCTACCATGTACTGAGTCACAGCAACTGATCATGCACTGATCACGTACTTGATCATGCACTGATCACGTGGCTGATCATGCACTGTCCGTGGCTGATCATGCACTGATCAGCAGTAGATCATGCACTGATCACGTAATTGATCATGCACTGATCACGTGGCTGATCATGCACTGATCACGTGGCTGATCACACTGATCACGTGACTGATCATGCACTGATCACGTGGCTGATCATGCACTGATCACGTGGCTGATCATGCACTGATCACGTGGATATCATGCACTGATCACGTGGCTGATCATGCACTGATCACGTGTCTGATCATGCACTGATCACGTGGCTGATCATGCACTGATCACGTGACTGATCATGCACTGATCACGTGGCTATCATGCACTGATCACGTGGCTGACATGCACTGATCACGTGGCTGATCACACACTGTCACGTGACATATCATGCACTGATCACGTGGCACTCATGCACTGATCACGTGGCTGATCATACACTGATCACGTAACTCATGCACACATCACGTGGCTATCATGCACTGATCACGTGGCTCGTCATGGAATGATCACGTAGCAACCATATACTGGTCACGTGACTGATCATGCACTGATCACGTGAATGATCATGCACTGTTCACGTGACTGATCATGCACTGATCACGTGACTGATCATGCACTGATCACGTGGCTATCATGCACTGATCACGTGGCTGATCATGCACGATCACGTGCACCATGCACTGTCACGTGACTGATCATGCACTGATCACGTAATTGATCATGCACTGATCACGTGGCTCATCATGCACTGATCACGTGGCTGATCACACATGATCACGTGACTGATCATGCACTGATCACGTGGCTCTCATGCACTGATCACGTGGCTGTCATGCACTGATCGTGGATATCATGCACTGATCACGTGGCTGATCACACACTATCACATGACTGATCATGCACTGATCACGTGGCTATCATGCACTGATCACGTGGCTATCATGCACTGATCACGTGGCTGATCATGCACTGATCACGTGGCTACCATGCACTGATCACGTGACTGATCATGCACTGATCACGTAATTGATCATGCACTGATCACGTGGCTGATCATGCACTGATCACGTGGCTGATCATGCACTGATCACGTGACTGATCATGCACTGATCACGTGACTGATCATGCACTGATCACGTGGCTATCATGCACTGATCACGTGGCTGGACATACACTGATCACGTGCCTGATCATGCACTGATCACGTGGCTGATCATGCACTGATCACGTGACTGATCATGCACTGATCACGTGTCTGATCATGCACTGATCACGTGGCTATCATGCACTGCTCACGTGGCTGATCATGCCATGATCACGCAGCTACCATGTACTGGTCACATGACTGATCATGCACTGATCACGTGACTGATCATGCAGTGATCACGTGGCTATCATGCACTACTCACGTGGCTGATCATGCAATGATCATGTAGCTACCATGTACAGGTCACGTGAATGATCATACACCCATCAGGTGACTGATCATGCACTGATCACGTGGCTATCATGCACTGATCACGTGACTGATCATGCACTGATCACGTCTATATCATGCACTGATCACATGACTGCCCATGCACTGATCACGTGGATGATCATACACTAATCATGTGACAGATCATGCACTGATCACGTGGCTGATCATGCACTGATACCGTGACTGAGCATGGACTGATCACATGACTATCATGTAGTGATCACGTGACTTAATGGCGCTGATCATGTGACTGATCATGCGCTGATCATGTTTGCTATCATACACTGATCATGTGCCTCTGGAGGCAATAAACAAAGAGCTGAGTAGGCACGAATCAAACAGTCAGCAGGCAATAATCATGGAACTCAGGTGTGAGGAATCATGCTGCTCAGCTGGCAATAATCAAGCAGCTGAGCAGGCAGGAATTACGCAGCACAGCTGGCAATTGTCAAGCAGATGACAGGCAGGAATCGTGCAGCTCAGCTGGCAATTGTCAAGCAGATGAGCAGACAGTAATCACGCAGCTCAGCAGGCCCAGATCACGTGACTGAGCATGCACTGTTCACGTGGCTGATCATACACTGATCACGTGATGATCATGCACTGATCACTTGGATATCATGCACTGATCACGTGGCTGATCATACACTGTTCACGTGTCTGACCATGCACTGATCACGTGGCTGATCATACACTGCTCACGTAACTGATCATGCACTGATCACGTGGCTATCATGCACTGATCACGTGGCTGAACATGCACTGTTCACGTGGCTGATCACACACCTGTCACGTGACATATCATGCACTGATCACGTGGCACTCATGCACTGATCACGTGGCTGATCATACTCTGCTCACGTAACTCATGCACACATCACGTGGCTATCATGCACTGCTCACGTGGCTGTCATGGAATGATCACGTAGCTACCATATACTGGTCACGTGACTGATCATGCACTGATCACGTAAATGATCATGCACTGTTCACGTGACTGATCATGTACTGATCACGTGACTGATCATGCACTGATCACGTGGCTATCATGCTCTGCTCACGTGGCTGATCATGCAACGATCACGAAGCAACCATGTACTGGTCACGTGACTGATCATGCACTGATCACGTGGCTCATCATGCACTGATCACGTGGCTGATCACACATGTATCACGTGACTGATCATGCACTGATCACGTGGCTCTCATGCACTGATCACGTGGCTGTCATGCACTGATCACGTGGATATCATGCACTGATCACGTGGCTGATCACACACGTATCACATGACTGATCATGCACTGATCACAGCCTATCATGCACTGATCACGTGGCTGATCATGCACTGATCACGCTACCATGTACTGATCACGTGACTGATCATGCACTGATCACGTAATTGATCATGCACTGATCACGTGGCTGATCATGCACTGATCACGTGGCTGATCATGCACTGATCACGTGACTGATCATGCACTGATCACGTGACTGATCATGCACTGATCACGTGGCTGATCATGCACTGATCACGTGGCTGATCATGCACTGATCACGTGACTGATCATGCACTGATCACGTGACTGATCATGCACTGATCACGTGGCTATCATGCACTGCTCACGTGGCTGATCATGCCATGATCACGCAGCTACCATGTACTGGTCACATGACTGATCATGCACTGATCACGTGACTGATCATGCAGTGATCACGTGGCTATCATGCACTACTCACGTGGCTGATCATGCAATGATCATGTAGCTACCATGTACAGGTCACGTGAATGATCATACACCCATCAGGTGACTGATCATGCACTGATCACGTGGCTATCATGCACTGATCACGAGACTGATCATGCACTGATCACGTCTATATCATGCACTGATCACATGACTGCCCATGCACTGATCACGTGGATGATCATACACTAATCATGTGACAGATCATGCACTGATCACGTGGCTGATCATGCACTGATACCGTGACTGAGCATGGACTGATCACATGACTATCATGTAGTGATCACGTGACTTAATGGCGCTGATCATGTGACTGATCATGCGCTGATCATGTTTGCTATCATACACTGATCATGTGCCTCTGGAGGCAATAAACAAAGAGCTGAGTAGGCACGAATCAAACAGTCAGCAGGCAATAATCATGGAACTCAGGTGTGAGGAATCATGCTGCTCAGCTGGCAATAATCAAGCAGCTGAGCAGGCAGGAATTACGCAGCACAGCTGGCAATTGTCAAGCAGATGACAGGCAGGAATCGTGCAGCTCAGCTGGCAATTGTCAAGCAGATGAGCAGACAGTAATCACGCAGCTCAGCAGGCCCAGATCACGTGACTGAGCATGCACTGTTCACGTGGCTGATCATACACTGATCACGTGATGATCATGCACTGATCACTTGGATATCATGCACTGATCACGTGGCTGATCATACACTGTTCACGTGTCTGACCATGCACTGATCACGTGGCTGATCATACACTGCTCACGTAACTGATCATGCACTGATCACGTGGCTATCATGCACTGATCACGTGGCTGAACATGCACTGTTCACGTGGCTGATCACACACCTGTCACGTGACATATCATGCACTGATCACGTGGCACTCATGCACTGATCACGTGGCTGATCATACTCTGCTCACGTAACTCATGCACACATCACGTGGCTATCATGCACTGCTCACGTGGCTCGTCATGGAATGATCACGTAGCTACCATATACTGGTCACGTGACTGATCATGCACTGATCACGTAAATGATCATGCACTGTTCACGTGACTGATCATGTACTGATCACGTGACTGATCATGCACTGATCACGTGGCTATCATGCACTGCTCACGTGGCTGATCATGCAACGATCACGTGCAACCATGTACTGGTCACGTGACTGATCATGCACTGATCACGTAATTGATCATGCACTGATCACGTGGCTCATCATGCACTGATCACGTGGCTGATCACACATGTATCACGTGACTGATCATGCACTGATCACGTGGCTCTCATGCACTGATCACGTGGCTGTCATGCACTGATCACGTGGATATCATGCACTGATCACGTGGCTGATCACCACTGTATCACGTGACTGATCATGCACTGATCACGTGGCTATCATGCACTGATCACGTGGCTATCATGCACTGATCACGTGGCTGATCATGCAATGATCACGTAGCTACCATGCACTGATCACGTGACTGATCATGCACTGATCACGTGATTGATCATGCACTGATCACGTGGCTGATCATGCACTGATCACGTGGCTGATCATGCACTGATCACGTGACTGATCATGCACTGATCACGTGACTGATCATGCACTGATCACGTGGCTATCATGCACTGATCACGTGGCTGATCATGCACTGATCACGTGACTGATCATGCACTGATCACGTGGCTGATCATGCACTGATCACGTGACTGATCATGCACTGATCACGTGACTGATCATGCACTGATCACGTGGCTATCATGCACTGATCACGTGGCTGATCATGCATGATCACGCAGCTATCATGCACTGATCACGTGGCTGATCATGCACTGATCACGTGCTGATCATGCACTGATCACGTGGCTATCATGCACTGATCACGTGGCTGATCATGCACTGATCACGTAGCTATCATGCACTGATCACGTGACTGATCATGCACTGATCACGTGACTGATCATGCACTGATCACGTGGCTGATCATGCACTGATCACGTGGCTGATCATGCACTGATCACGTGGCTGATCATGCACTGATCACGTGGCTGATCACACACTGATCACGTGACTGATCATGCACTGATCACGTGGCTGATCATGCACTGATCACGTGGCTGATCATGCACTGATCACGTGGCTGATCATGCACTGATCACGTGACTGATCATGCACTGATCACGTGGCTGATCATGCACTGATCACGTGGCTGATCATGCACTGATCACGTGGCTGATCATGCACTGATCACGTGACTGATCATGCACTGATCACGTGGCTGATCATGCACTGATCACGTGGCTGATCATGCACTGATCACGTGGCTGATCATGCACTGATCACGTGGCTGATCATGCACTGATCACGTGACTGATCATGCACTGATCACGTGACTGATCATGCACTGATCACGTGGCTATCATGCACTGATCACGTGGCTGATCATGCATGATCACGTGCTACCATGTACTGGTCACGTGACTGATCATGCACTGATCACGTGACTGATCATGCACTGATCACGTGGCTATCATGCACTACTCACGTGGCTGATCATGCAATGATCATGTAGCTACCATGTACAGGTCACGTGAATGATCATACACTGATCAGGTGACTGATCATGCACTGATCACGTGGCTATCATGCACTGATCACGTGACTGATCATGCACTGATCACGTCTATATCATGCACTGATCACATGACTGCCATGCACTGATCACGTGGATGATCATACACTAATCATGTGACAGATCATGCACTGATCACGTGGCTGATCATGCACTGATACCGTGACTGAGCATGGACTGATCACATGACTATCATGTAGTGATCACGTGACTTAATGGCGCTGATCATGTGACTGATCATGCACTGATCATGTTTGCTATCATACACTGATCATGTGCCTCTGGAGGCAATAAACAAAGAGCTGAGTAGGCACGAATCAAACAGTCAGCAGGCAATAATCATGGAACTCAGGTGTGAGGAATCATGCTGCTCAGCTGGCAATAATCAAGCAGCTGAGCAGGCAGGAATTACGCAGCACAGCTGGCAATTGTCAAGCAGATGACAGGCAGGAATCGTGCAGCTCAGCTGGCAATTGTCAAGCAGATGAGCAGACAGTAATCACGCAGCTCAGCAGGCCCTGATCACGTGACTGAGCATGCACTGTTCACGTGGCTGATCATCACTGATCACGTGATGATCATGCACTGATCACGTGGATCATGCACTGATCACGTGGCTGATCATACACTGATCACGTAACTGATCATGCACTGATCACGTGGCTATCATGCACTGATCACGTGGCTGATCATGCACTGATCACGTGGCTGATCACACACTGTCACGTGACATATCATGCACTGATCACGTGGCACTCATGCACTGATCACGTGGCTGATCATACTCTGATCACGTAACTCATGCACATCACGTGGCTATCATGCACTGCTCACGTGGCTGATCATGGAATGATCACGTAGCTACCATATACTGGTCACGTGACTGATCATGCACAGATCACGTAAATGATCATGCACTGATCACGTGACTGATCATGCTGATCACGTGACTGATCATGCACTGATCACGTGGCTATCATGCACTGATCACGTGGCTGATCATGCACGATCACGTGCAACCATGTACTGATCACGTGACTGATCATGCACTGATCACGTAATTGATCATGCACTGATCACGTGGCTCATCATGCACTGATCACGTGGCTGATCACACATGATCACGTGACTGATCATGCACTGATCACGTGGCTATCATGCACTGATCACGTGGCTGATCATGCACTGATCACGTGGATATCATGCACTGATCACGTGGCTGATCACACACGTGATCACGTGACTGATCATGCACTGATCACGTGGCTATCATGCACTGATCACGTGGCTATCATGCACTGATCACGTGGCTGATCATGCACTGATCACGTAGCTACATGCACTGATCACGTGACTGATCATGCACTGATCACGTGACTGATCATGCACTGATCACGTGGCTGATCATGCACTGATCACGTGGCTGATCATGCACTGATCACGTGACTGATCATGCACTGATCACGTGACTGATCATGCACTGATCACGTGGCTATCATGCACTGATCACGTGGCTGATCATGCACTGATCACGTGACTGATCATGCACTGATCACGTGGCTGATCATGCACTGATCACGTGACTGATCATGCACTGATCACGTGGCTGATCATGCACTGATCACGTGACTGATCATGCACTGATCACGTGACTGATCATGCACTGATCACGTGGCTATCATGCACTGATCACGTGGCTGATCATGCATGATCACGCAGCTACCATGTACTGGTCACATGACTGATCATGCACTGATCACGTGACTGATCATGCACTGATCACGTGGCTATCATGCACTACTCACGTGGCTGATCATGCAATGATCATGTAGCTACCATGTACAGGTCACGTGAATGATCATACACCCATCAGGTGACTGATCATGCACTGATCACGTGGCTATCATGCACTGATCACGTGACTGATCATGCACTGATCACGTCTATATCATGCACTGATCACATGACTGCCCATGCACTGATCACGTGGATGATCATACACTAATCATGTGACAGATCATGCACTGATCACGTGGCTGATCATGCACTGATACCGTGACTGAGCATGGACTGATCACATGACTATCATGTAGTGATCACGTGACTTAATGGCGCTGATCATGTGACTGATCATGCGCTGATCATGTTTGCTATCATACACTGATCATGTGCCTCTGGAGGCAATAAACAAAGAGCTGAGTAGGCACGAATCAAACAGTCAGCAGGCAATAATCATGGAACTCAGGTGTGAGGAATCATGCTGCTCAGCTGGCAATAATCAAGCAGCTGAGCAGGCAGGAATTACGCAGCACAGCTGGCAATTGTCAAGCAGATGACAGGCAGGAATCGTGCAGCTCAGCTGGCAATTGTCAAGCAGATGAGCAGACAGTAATCACGCAGCTCAGCAGGCCCAGATCACGTGACTGAGCATGCACTGTTCACGTGGCTGATCATACACTGATCACGTGATGATCATGCACTGATCACTTGGATATCATGCACTGATCACGTGGCTGATCATACACTGTTCACGTGTCTGACCATGCACTGATCACGTGGCTGATCATACACTGCTCACGTAACTGATCATGCACTGATCACGTGGCTATCATGCACTGATCACGTGGCTGAACATGCACTGTTCACGTGGCTGATCACACACCTGTCACGTGACATATCATGCACTGATCACGTGGCACTCATGCACTGATCACGTGGCTGATCATACTCTGCTCACGTAACTCATGCACACATCACGTGGCTATCATGCACTGCTCACGTGGCTCGTCATGGAATGATCACGTAGCTAACCATATACTGGTCACGTGACTGATCATGCACAGATCACGTAAATGATCATGCACTGTTCACGTGACTGATCATGTACTGATCACGTGACTGATCATGCACTGATCACGTGGCTATCATGCACTGCTCACGTGGCTGATCATGCACGATCACGTGCAACCATGTACTGGTCACGTGACTGATCATGCACTGATCACGTAATTGATCATGCACTGATCACGTGGCTCATCATGCACTGATCACGTGGCTGATCACACATGTATCACGTGACTGATCATGCACTGATCACGTGGCTCTCATGCACTGATCACGTGGCTGTCATGCACTGATCACGTGGATATCATGCACTGATCACGTGGCTGATCACACACGTATCACATGACTGATCATGCACTGATCACGTGGCTATCATGCACTGATCACGTGGCTATCATGCACTGATCACGTGGCTGATCATGCAATGATCACGTAGCTACCATGCACTGATCACGTGACTGATCATGCACTGATCACGTAATTGATCATGCACTGATCACGTGGCTGATCATGCACTGATCACGTGGCTGATCATGCACTGATCACATGACTGATCATGCACTGATCACGTGACTGATCATGCACTGATCACGTGGCTATCATGCACTGATCACGTGGCTGACATGCACTGATCACGTGCCTGATCATGCACTGATCACGTGGCTGATCATGCACTGATCACGTGACTGATCATGCACTGATCACGTGTCTGATCATGCACTGATCACGTGGCTATCATGCACTGCTCACGTGGCTGATCATGCATGATCACGCAGCTACCATGTACTGGTCACATGACTGATCATGCACTGATCACGTGACTGATCATGCACTGATCACGTGGCTATCATGCACTACTCACGTGGCTGATCATGCAATGATCATGTAGCTACCATGTACAGGTCACGTGAATGATCATACACCCATCAGGTGACTGATCATGCACTGATCACGTGGCTATCATGCACTGATCACGAGACTGATCATGCACTGATCACGTCTATATCATGCACTGATCACATGACTGCCCATGCACTGATCACGTGGATGATCATACACTAATCATGTGACAGATCATGCACTGATCACGTGGCTGATCATGCACTGATACCGTGACTGAGCATGGACTGATCACATGACTATCATGTAGTGATCACGTGACTTAATGGCGCTGATCATGTGACTGATCATGCGCTGATCATGTTTGCTATCATACACTGATCATGTGCCTCTGGAGGCAATAAACAAAGAGCTGAGTAGGCACGAATCAAACAGTCAGCAGGCAATAATCATGGAACTCAGGTGTGAGGAATCATGCTGCTCAGCTGGCAATAATCAAGCAGCTGAGCAGGCAGGAATTACGCAGCACAGCTGGCAATTGTCAAGCAGATGACAGGCAGGAATCGTGCAGCTCAGCTGGCAATTGTCAAGCAGATGAGCAGACAGTAATCACGCAGCTCAGCAGGCCCTGATCACGTGACTGAGCATGCACTGTTCACGTGGCTGATCATACACTGATCACGTGATGATCATGCACTGATCACTTGGATATCATGCACTGATCACGTGGCTGATCATACACTGTTCACGTGTCTGACCATGCACTGATCACGTGGCTGATCATACACTGCTCACGTAACTGATCATGCACTGATCACGTGGCTATCATGCACTGATCACGTGGCTGATCATGCACTGTTCACGTGGCTGATCACACACTGTCACGTGACATATCATGCACTGATCACGTGGCACTCATGCACTGATCACGTGGCTGATCATACTCTGCTCACGTAACTCATGCACACATCACGTGGCTATCATGCACTGCTCACGTGGCGTCATGGAATGATCACGTAGCAACCATATACTGGTCACGTGACTGATCATGCAAGATCACGTAAATGATCATGCACTGTTCACGTGACTGATCATGTACTGATCACGTGACTGATCATGCACTGATCACGTGGCTATCATGCACTGCTCACGTGGCTGATCATGCAGCGATCACGTAGCAACCATGTACTGGTCACGTGACTGATCATGCACTGATCACGTAATTGATCCTGCACTGATCACGTGGCTCATCATGCACTGATCACGTGGCTGATCACACATGTATCACGTGACTGATCATGCACTGATCACGTGGCTCTCATGCACTGATCACGTGGCTGTCATGCACTGATCACGTGGATATCATGCACTGGCTGATCACACGTATCACATGACTGATCATGCACTGATCACGTGGCTATCATGCACTGATCACGTGGCTATCATGCACTGATCACGTGGCTGATCATGCAATGATCACGTGCTACCATGTACTGGTCACGTGACTGATCATGCACTGATCACGTAATTGATCATGCACTGATCACGTGGCTGATCATGCACTGATCACGTGGCTGATCATGCACTGATCACGTAACTGATCATGCACTGACTGATCATGCACTGATCACGTGATCATGCACTGATCACGTGGCTGATCATGCACTGATCACGTGGCTGATCATACACTGATCACGTGCTGATCATGCACTGATCACGTGACTGATCATGCACTGATCACGTGGCTGATCATGCACTGATCACGTGGCTGATCATGCACTGATCACGTGACTGATCATGATCATGCACTGATCACGTGGCTGATCATGCACTGATCACGTGACTGATCATGCACTGATCACGTGACTGATCATGCACTGATCACGTGGCTATCATGCACTCACGTGGCTGATCATGCATGATCACGCAGCTACCATGTACTGGTCACATGACTGATCATGCACTGATCACGTGACTGATCATGCACTGATCACGTGGCTATCATGCACTGATCACGTGGATCATGCACTGGCTGCACTCATGCATCATGTGGCTGATCATGCAATGATCATGTAGCTACCATGTACAGGTCACGTGAATGATCATACACCCATCAGGTGACTGATCATGCACTGATCACGTGGCTATCATGCACTGATCACGTGACTGATCATGCACTGATCACGTCTATATCATGCACTGATCACATGACTGCCCATGCACTGATCACGTGGATGATCATACACTAATCATGTGACAGATCATGCACTGATCACGTGGCTGATCATGCACTGATACCGTGACTGAGCATGGACTGATCACATGACTATCATGTAGTGATCACGTGACTTAATGGCGCTGATCATGTGACTGATCATGCGCTGATCATGTTTGCTATCATACACTGATCATGTGCCTCTGGAGGCAATAAACAAAGAGCTGAGTAGGCACGAATCAAACAGTCAGCAGGCAATAATCATGGAACTCAGGTGTGAGGAATCATGCTGCTCAGCTGGCAATAATCAAGCAGCTGAACAGGCAGGAATTACGCAGCACAGCTGGCAATTGTCAAGCAGATGACAGGCAGGAATCGTGCAGCTCAGCTGGCAATTGTCAAGCAGATGAGCAGACAGTAATCACGCAGCTCAGCAGGCCCAGATCACGTGACTGAGCATGCACTGTTCGCGTGGCTGATCATACACTGATCGCGTGATGATCATGCACTGATCACTTGGATATCATGCACTGATCACGTGGCTGATCATACACTGTTCACGTGTCTGACCATGCACTGATCACGTGGCTGATCATACACTGCTCACGTAACTGATCATGCACTGATCACGTGGCTATCATGCACTGATCACGTGGCTGATCATGCACTGATCACGTGGCTGATCACACACTGTCACGTGACATATCATGCACTAATCACGTGGCACTCATGCACTGATCACGTGGCTGATCATACTCTGCTCACGTAACTCATGCACACATCACGTGGCTATCATGCACTGCTCACGTGGCTCGTCATGGAATGATCACGTAGCAACCATATACTGGTCACGTGACTGATCATGCACTGATCACGTAAATGATCATGCACTGTTCACGTGACTGATCATGTACTGATCACGTGACTGATCATGCACTGATCACGTGGCTATCATGCACTGCTCACGTGGCTGATCATGCAACGATCACGTAGCAACCATGTACTGGTCACGTGACTGATCATGCACTGATCACGTAATTGATCATGCACTGATCACGTGGCTCATCATGCACTGATCACGTGGCTGATCACACATGTATCACGTGACTGATCATGCACTGATCACGTGGCTCTCATGCACTGATCACGTGGCTGTCATGCACTGATCACGTGGATATCATGCACTGATCACGTGGCTGATCACACGTATCACATGACTGATCATGCACTGATCACGTGGCTATCATGCACTGATCACGTGGCTATCATGCACTGATCACGTGGCTGATCATGCACTGATCACGTAGCTACCATGTACTGGTCACGTGACTGATCATGCACTGATCACGTAATTGATCATGCACTGATCACGTGGCTGATCATGCACTGATCACGTGGCTGATCATGCACTGATCACGTAACTGATCATGCACTGATCACGTGACTGATCATGCACTGATCACGTGGCTATCATGCACTGATCACGTGGCTGATCATGCACTGATCACGTGCCTGATCATGCACTGATCACGTGGCTGATCATGCACTGATCGCGTGGCTGATCATGCACTGATCACGTGTCTGATCATGCACTGATCACGTGGCTATCATGCACTGCTCCCGTGGCTGATCATGCCATGATCACGCAGCTACCATGTACTGGTCACATGACTGATCATGCACTGATCACGTGACTGATCATGCACTGATCACGTGGCTATCATGCACTACTCACGTGGCTGATCATGCAATGATCATGTAGCTACCATGTACAGGTCACGTGAATGATCATACACCCATCAGGTGACTGATCATGCACTGATCACGTGGCTATCATGCACTGATCACGAGACTGATCATGCACTGATCACGTCTATATCATGCACTGATCACATGACTGCCCATGCACTGATCACGTGGATGATCATACACTAATCATGTGACAGATCATGCACTGATCACGTGGCTGATCATGCACTGATACCGTGACTGAGCATGGACTGATCACATGACTATCATGTAGTGATCACGTGGCTTAATGGCACTGATCATGTGACTGATCATGCGCTGATCATGTTTGCTATCATACACTGATCATGTGCCTCTGGAGGCAATAAACAAAGAGCTGAGTAGGCACGAATCAAACAGTCAGCAGGCAATAATCATGGAACTCAGGTGTGAGGAATCATGCTGCTCAGCTGGCAATAATCAAGCAGCTGAGCAGGCAGGATTACGCAGCACAGCTGGCAATTGTCAAGCAGATGACAGGCAGGAATCGTGCAGCTCAGCTGGCAATTGTCAAGCAGATGAGCAGACAGTAATCACGCAGCTCAGCAGGCCCTGATCACGTGACTGAGCATGCACTGTTCGCGTGGCTGATCATACACTGATCACGTGATGATCATGCACTGATCACTTGGATATCATGCACTGATCACGTGGCTGATCATACACTGTTCACGTGTCTGACCATGCACTGATCACGTGGCTGATCATACACTGCTCACGTAACTGATCATGCACTGATCACGTGGCTATCATGCACTGATCACGTGGCTGAACATGCACTGTTCACGTGGCTGATCACACACCTGTCACGTGACATATCATGCACTGATCACGTGGCACTCATGCACTGATCACGTGGCTGATCATACTCTGCTCACGTAACTCATGCACACATCACGTGGCTATCATGCACTGCTCACGTGGCTCGTCATGGAATGATCACGTAGCTACCATATACTGGTCACGTGACTGATCATGCAAGATCACGTAAATGATCATGCACTGTTCGCGTGACTGATCATGTACTGATCACGTGACTGATCATGCACTGATCACGTGGCTATCATGCTCTGCTCACGTGGCTGATCATGCACGATCACGTGGCAACCATGTACTGGTCACGTGACTGATCATGCACTGATCGCGTAATTGATCATGCACTGATCACGTGGCTCATCATGCACTGATCACGTGGCTGATCACACATGATCACGTGACTGATCATGCACTGATCACGTGGCTATCATGCACTGATCACGTGGCTGTCATGCACTGATCACGTGGATATCATGCACTGATCACGTGGCTGATCACACACTATCACATGACTGATCATGCACTGATCACGTGGCTATCATGCACTGATCACGTGGCTATCATGCACTGATCACGTGGCTGATCATGCACGATCATGCACTGGTCACGTGACTGATCATGCACTGATCACGTAATTGATCATGCACTGATCACGTGGCTGATCATGCACTGATCACGTGGCTGATCATGCACTGATCACGTGGCTGATCATGCACTGATCACGTGACTGATCATGCACTGATCACGTGGCTATCATGCACTGATCACGTGGCTGGACATGCACTGATCACGTGCCTGATCATGCACTGATCACGTGGCTGATCATGCACTGATCACGTGACTGATCATGCACTGATCACGTGGCTGATCATGCACTGATCACGTGACTGATCATGCACTGATCACGTGGATCATGCACTGATCACGTGCTATCATGCACTCACGTGGCTGATCATGCATGATCACGCAGCTACCATGTACTGGTCACATGACTGATCATGCACTGATCACGTGACTGATCATGCACTGATCATGGCTATCATGACACTCACGTGGCTGATCATGCACTATCATGTAGGATCACGTGATCATGCACATCACGTGACTGATCATGCACTGATCACGTGGCACTGAACACTGGTACATGTGATCATGCACCATGTACACGTCTGATCATGCACTGACTGATCATGCACTGATCACGTGGCTATCATGCACTGATCACGTGACTGATCATGCACTGATCACGTCTATATCATGCACTGATCACATGACTGCCCATGCACTGATCACGTGGATGATCATACACTGATCTTGTGACAGATCATGCACTGATCACGTGGCTGATCATGCACTGATACCGTGACTGAGCATGGACTGATCACATGACTATCATGTAGTGATCACGTGACTTAATGGCGCTGATCATGTGACTGATCATGCGCTGATCATGTTTGCTATCATACACTGATCATGTGCCTCTGGAGGCAATAAACAAAGAGCTGAGTAGGCACGAATCAAACAGTCAGCAGGCAATAATCATGGAACTCAGGTGTGAGGAATCATGCTGCTCAGCTGGCAATAATCAAGCAGCTGAGCAGGCAGGAATTACGCAGCACAGCTGGCAATTGTCAAGCAGATGACAGGCAGGAATCGTGCAGCTCAGCTGGCAATTGTCAAGCAGATGAGCAGACAGTAATCACGCAGCTCAGCAGGCCCAGATCACGTGACTGAGCATGCACTGTTCACGTGGCTGATCATACACTGATCACGTGATGATCATGCACTGATCACTTGGATATCATGCACTGATCGCGTGGCTGATCATACACTGTTCACGTGTCTGACCATGCACTGATCACGTGGCTGATCATACACTGCTCACGTAACTGATCATGCACTGATCACGTGGCTATCATGCACTGATCACGTGGCTGAACATGCACTGTTCACGTGGCTGATCACACACCTGTCACGTGACATATCATGCACTGATCACGTGGCACTCATGCACTGATCACGTGGCTGATCATGCTCTGCTCACGTAACTCATGCACACATCACGTGGCTATCATGCACTGCTCACGTGGCTCGTCATGGAATGATCGCGTAGCAACCATATACTGGTCACGTGACTGATCATGCACAGATCACGTAAATGATCATGCACTGTTCACGTGACTGATCATGCACTGATCACGTGACTGATCATGCACTGATCACGTGGCTATCATGCACTGCTCACGTGGCTGATCATGCACGATCACGTGCAACCATGTACTGGTCACGTGACTGATCATGCACTGATCACGTAATTGATCATGCACTGATCACGTGGCTCATCATGCACTGATCACGTGGCTGATCACACATGTATCACGTGACTGATCATGCACTGATCACGTGGCTCTCATGCACTGATCACGTGGCTGTCATGCACTGATCACGTGGATATCATGCACTGATCATGTGGCTGATCACACGTATCACATGACTGATCATGCACTGATCACGTGGCTATCATGCACTGATCACGTGGCTATCATGCACTGATCACGTGGCTGATCATGCAATGATCACGCTATGTACTGATCACGTGACTGATCATGCACTGATCACGTGGCTGATCATGCACTGATCACGTGGCTGATCATGCACTGATCACGTGGCTGATCATGCACTGATCACGTGACTGATCATGCACTGATCACGTGACTGATCATGCACTGATCACGTGGCTATCATGCACTGATCACGTGGCTGATCATGCACTGATCACGTGCCTGATCATGCACTGATCACGTGGCTGATCATGCACTGATCACGTGACTGATCATGCACTGATCACGTGTCTGATCATGCACTGATCACGTGGCTATCATGCACTGCTCACGTGGCTGATCATGCATGATCACGCATGCTACCATGTACTGGTCACATGACTGATCATGCACTGATCACGTGACTGATCATGCAGTGATCACGTGGCTATCATGCACTACTCACGTGGCTGATCATGCAATGATCATGTAGCTACCATGTACAGGTCACGTGAATGATCATACACCCATCAGGTGACTGATCATGCACTGATCACGTGGCTATCATGCACTGATCACGAGACTGATCATGCACTGATCACGTCTATATCATGCACTGATCACATGACTGCCCATGCACTGATCACGTGGATGATCATACACTAATCATGTGACAGATCATGCACTGATCACGTGGCTGATCATGCACTGATACCGTGACTGAGCATGGACTGATCACATGACTATCATGTAGTGATCACGTGACTTAATGGCGCTGATCATGTGACTGATCATGCGCTGATCATGTTTGCTATCATACACTGATCATGTGCCTCTGGAGGCAATAAACAAAGAGCTGAGTAGGCACGAATCAAACAGTCAGCAGGCAATAATCATGGAACTCAGGTGTGAGGAATCATGCTGCTCAGCTGGCAATAATCAAGCAGCTGAGCAGGCAGGAATTACGCAGCACAGCTGGCAATTGTCAAGCAGATGACAGGCAGGAATCGTGCAGCTCAGCTGGCAATTGTCAAGCAGATGAGCAGACAGTAATCACGCAGCTCAGCAGGCCCAGATCACGTGACTGAGCATGCACTGTTCACGTGGCTGATCATACACTGATCACGTGATGATCATGCACTGATCACTTGGATATCATGCACTGATCACGTGGCTGATCATACACTGTTCACGTGTCTGACCATGCACTGATCACGTGGCTGATCATACACTGCTCACGTAACTGATCATGCACTGATCACGTGGCTATCATGCACTGATCACGTGGCTGAACATGCACTGTTCACGTGGCTGATCACACACCTGTCACGTGACATATCATGCACTGATCACGTGGCACTCATGCACTGATCACGTGGCTGATCATACTCTGCTCACGTAACTCATGCACATCACGTGGCTATCATGCACTGCTCACGTGGCTCGTCATGGAATGATCACGTAGCAACCATATACTGGTCACGTGACTGATCATGCACGGATCACGTAAATGATCATGCACTGTTCACGTGACTGATCATGTACTGATCACGTGACTGATCATGCACTGATCACGTGGCTATCATGCTCTGCTCACGTGGCTGATCATGCAACGATCACGTGCAACCATGTACTGGTCACGTGACTGATCATGCACTGATCACGTAATTGATCCTGCACTGATCACGTGGCTCATCATGCACTGATCACGTGGCTGATCACATGTGATCACGTGACTGATCATGCACTGATCACGTGGCTATCATGCACTGATCACGTGGCTGTCATGCACTGATCACGTGGATATCATGCACTGATCACGTGGCTGATCACACATGTATCACATGACTGATCATGCACTGATCACGTGGCTATCATGCACTGATCACGTGGCTGATCATGCACTGATCACGTGGCTGATCATGCACTGATCACGTAGCTACCATGCACTGATCACGTGACTGATCATGCACTGATCACGTGGCTGATCATGCACTGATCACGTGGCTGATCATGCACTGATCACGTGCTGATCATGCACTGATCACGTAACTGATCATGCACTGATCACGTGACTGATCATGCACTGATCACGTGGCTATCATGCACTGATCACGTGGCTGGACATGCACTGATCACGTGCTGCCATGCACTGATCACGTGATCATGCACTGATCACGTGCTATC
This sequence comes from Bos javanicus, assembly GCF_032452875.1. Lineage (NCBI taxonomy): Eukaryota > Metazoa > Chordata > Mammalia > Artiodactyla > Bovidae > Bos > Bos javanicus. Next base: position 51,678 of record NW_026894545.1, read on the forward strand.
ATCATATCACGTGACTGATCATGCACTGATCACGTGGCTGATCATGCACTGATCACGTGGCTGATCATGCACTGATCACGTGGCTGATCATGCACTGATCACGTGACTATCATGCACTGATCATGACTGATCATGCACTGATCACGTGACTGATCATGGTGACTCATGCGTGGCTATCATGCACTGATCACGTGGCTGATCATGCAATGATCATGTAGCTACCATGTACAGGTCACGTGAATGATCATGCACCCATCAGGTGACTGATCATGCACTGATCACGTGGCTGATCATGCACTGATCACGTGGCTGATCATGCACTGATCACGTCTATATCATGCACTGATCACGTGACTGATCATGCACTGATCACGTGGCCAATGATCATGCACTGATCACGTGACTGATCATGCACTGATCACGTGGCTGATCATGCACTGATCACGTGACTGAGCATGGACTGATCACATGACTGATCATGTAGTGATCACGTGACTGATAATGCGCTGATCATGTGACTGATCATGCGCTGATCATGTTGCTGATCATGCACTGATCATGTGCCTCTGGAGGCAATAAACAAAGAGCTGAGTAGGCACGAATCAAACAGTCAGCAGGCAATAATCATGGAACTCAGGTGTGAGGAATCATGCTGCTCAGCTGGCAATAATCAAGCAGCTGAGCAGGCAGGAATTACGCAGCACAGCTGGCAATTGTCAAGCAGATGACAGGCAGGAATCGTGCAGCTCAGCTGGCAATTGTCAAGCAGATGAGCAGACAGTAATCACGCAGCTCAGCAGGCCCAGATCACGTGACTGAGCATGCACTGTTCACGTGGCTGATCATACACTGATCACGTGATGATCATGCACTGATCACTTGATATCATGCACTGATCACGTGGCTGATCATACACTGTTCACGTGTCTGACCATGCACTGATCACGTGGCTGATCATACACTGCTCACGTAACTGATCATGCACTGATCACGTGGCTATCATGCACTGATCACGTGGCTGAACATGCACTGTTCACGTGGCTGATCACACACCTGTCACGTGACATATCATGCACTGATCACGTGGCACTCATGCACTGATCACGTGGCTGATCATACTCTGCTCACGTAACTCATGCACATCACGTGGCTATCATGCACTGCTCACGTGGCTCGTCATGGAATGATCGTAGCAACCATATACTGGTCACGTGACTGATCATAAGATCACGTAAATGATCATGCACTGTTCACGTGACTGATCATGTACTGATCACGTGACTGATCATGCACTGATCACGTGGCTATCATGCTCTGCTCACGTGGCTGATCATGCAACGATCACGTAGCAACCATGTACTGGTCACGTGACTGATCATGCACTGATCACGTTGATCCTGCACTGATCACGTGGCTCATCATGCACTGATCACGTGGCTGATCACACGTATCACGTGACTGATCATGCACTGATCACGTGGCTCTCATGCACTGATCATGGCTGTCATGCACTGATCACGTGGATATCATGCACTGATCACGTGGCTGATCACACGTATCACATGACTGATCATGCACTGATCACGTGGCTATCATGCACTGATCACGTGGCTATCACTGATCACGTGGCTGATCAGGCACTGATCACGTAGCTACCATGTATGGTCACGTGACTGATCATGCACTGATCGTAATTGATCATGCACTGATCACGTGGCTGATCATGCACTGATCACGTGACTGATCATGCACTGATCACGTGACTGATATGCACTGATCACGTGGCTATCATGCACTGATCACGTGGCTGATCATGCACTGATCACGTGCCTGATCATGCACTGATCACGTGGCTGATCATGCACTGATCACGTGGCTGATCATGCACTGATCGTGTCTGATCATGCACTGATCACGTGGCTATCATGCACAGATCACGTGGCTGATCATGCATGATCACGTGAGCTACCATGTACAGGTCACGTGACTGATCATGCTGATCACGTGGCTGATCATGCACTGATCATGGCTATCATGCACTGATCACGTGGCTGATCATGCAATCACGTGGCTACCATGTACTGGTCACGTGAACTGATCATGCACTGATCACATCAATTGATCATGCACTGATCACGTGGCTGATCATGCACTGATCACGTGGCTGATCATGCACTGATCACGTGACTGATCATGCACTGATCACGTGACTGATCATGCACTGATCACGTGGCTGATCATGCACTGATCACGTGACTGATGCAGCTGATCACGTGGCTGATCATGCACTGATCACGTGGCTGATCATGCACTGATCACGTGACTGATCATGCACTGATCGTGGCTGATCATGCACTGATCACGTGGCTATCATGCACTGATCACGTGGCTGATCATGCACTGATCACGTCATCATGCACTGATCACGTGACTGATCATGCACTGATCAACTGATCATGCACTGATCACGTGGCTGATCATGCTGATCACGTGGCTGATCCACGTATCACGTGACTGATCATGCACTGATCGTGGCTCATGCACTGATCGTGGCATCATGCACTGATCATGGATATCATGCACTGATCACGTGGCTGATCATGCACTATCATGACTGATCATGCACTGATCACGTGGCTGATCATACTGATCATGGCTATCATGCACTGATCACGTGGCTGATCATGCACTGATCATAGCTACCATGCACTGGTCACGTGACTGATCATGCACTGATCACGTGACTGATCATGCACTGATCACGTGGCTGATCATGCACTGATCACGTGACTGATCATGCACTGATCACGTGACTGATCATGCACTGATCACGTGGCTATCATGCACTGATCACGTGGCTGATCATGCACTGATCACGTGGCTGATCATGCACTGATCACGTGGCTGATCATGCTGATCACGTGACTGATCATGCACTGATCACGTGGCTGATCACTGATCACGTGGCTATCATGCACTACTCACGTGGCTGATCATGCATGATCACGCTACCATGTACTGATCACGTGACTGATCATGCACTGATCACGTGGCTGATCATGCACTGATCACGTGGCTATCATGCACTGATCACGTGGCTGATCATGCACTGATCACGTGGCTACCATGCACTGGTCACGTGACTGATCATGCACTGATCACGTAACTGATCATGCACTGATCACGTGGCTGATCATGCACTGATCACGTGGCTGATCATGCACTGATCACGTGGCTGATCATGCACTGCATCACGGCTATCATGCACTGATCACGTGATCATGCACTGATCGTGGCTGATCATGCACTGATCACGTGGCTGATCATGCACTGATCACGTGTATCAGGCACTGATCACGTGGCTACCATGTACTGATCACGTGACTGATCATGCACTGATCACGTGATCATGCACTGATCACGTGGCTGATCATGCACTGATCACGTGGCTGATCGCACTGATCACGTGACTGATCATGCACTGATCACGTGGCTCTCATGCACTGATCGTGGCTGATCATGCACTGATCACGTGGATATCATGCACTGATCACGTGGCTGATCATGCATATCACATGACTGATCATGCACTGATCACGTGGCTATCATGCACTGATCACGTGGCTATCATGCACTGATCACGTGGCTGATCATGCAATGATCACGTAGCTACCATGTACTGATCACGTGACTGATCATGCACTGATCACGTAATGATCATGCACTGATCACGTGGCTGATCATGCACTGATCACGTGGCTGATCATGCACTGATCACATAACTGATCATGCACTGATCACGTGACTGATCATGCACTGATCATGGCTATCATGCACTGATCACGTGGCTGGACATGCACTGATCACGTGCCTGATCATGCACTGATCACGTGGCTGATCATGCACTGATCACGTGACTGATCATGCACTGATCACGTGTCTGATCATGCACTGATCACGTGGCTCATGCACTGCTCACGTGGCTGATCATGCATGATCACGCCTTCACCATGTACTGGTCACATGACTGATCATGCACTGATCACGTGACTGATCATGCAGTGATCACGTGGCTATCATGCACTACTCACGTGGCTGATCATGCAATGATCATGTAGCTACCATGTACAGGTCACGTGAATGATCATACACCCATCAGGTGACTGATCATGCACTGATCACGTGGCTATCATGCACTGATCACGAGACTGATCATGCACTGATCACGTCTATATCATGCACTGATCACATGACTGCCCATGCACTGATCACGTGGATGATCATACACTAATCATGTGACAGATCATGCACTGATCACGTGGCTGATCATGCACTGATACCGTGACTGAGCATGGACTGATCACATGACTATCGTAGTGATCACGTGACTTAATGGCTGATCATGTGACTGATCATGCGCTGATCATGTTTGCTATCATACACTGATCATGTGCCTCTGGAGGCAATAAACAAAGAGCTGAGTAGGCACGAATCAAACAGTCAGCAGGCAATAATCATGGAACTCAGGTGAGGAATCATGCTGCTCAGCTGGCAATAATCAAGCAGCTGAGCAGGCAGGAATTACGCAGCACAGCTGACAATTGTCAAGCAGATGACAGGCAGGAATCGTGCAGCTCAGCTGGCAATTGTCAAGCAGATGAGCAGACAGTAATCACGCAGCTCAGCAGGCCCAGATCACGTGACTGAGCATGCACTGTTCACGTGGCTGATCATACACTGATCACGTGATGATCATGCACTGATCACTTGGATATCATGCACTGATCACGTGGCTGATCATACACTGTTCACGTGTCTGACCATGCACTGATCACGTGGCTGATCATACACTGCTCACGTAACTGATCATGCACTGATCACGTGGCTATCATGCACTGATCACGTGGCTGAACATGCACTGTTCACGTGGCTGATCACACACCTGTCACGTGACATATCATGCACTGATCACGTGGCACTCATGCACTGATCACGTGGCTGATCATACTCTGCTCACGTAACTCATGCGCACATCACGTGGCTATCATGCACTGCTCACGTGGCTCGTCATGGAATGATCACGTAGCAACCATATACTGGTCACGTGACTGATCATGCACAGATCACGTAAATGATCATGCACTCACGTGACTGATCATGTACTGATCACGTGACTGATCATGCACTGATCACGTGGCTATCATGCTCTGCTCACGTGGCTGATCATGCGATCACGTAGCAACCATGTACTGGTCACGTGACTGATCATGCACTGATCACGTAATTGATCCTGCACTGATCACGTGGCTCATCATGCACTGATCACGTGGCTGATCACACACTGTATCACGTGACTGATCATGCACTGATCACGTGGCTCTCATGCACTGATCGCGTGGCTGTCATGCACTGATCACGTGGATATCATGCACTGATCATGTGGCTGATCACACGTATCACATGACTGATCATGCACTGATCGCGTGGCTGATCATGCACTGATCACGTGGCTATCATGCACTGATCACGTGGCTGATCATGCACTGATCACGTGCTATCATGCACTGATCACGTGACTGATCATGCACTGATCACGTAACTGATCATGCACTGATCACGTGGCTGATCATGCACTGATCACGTGACTGATCATGCACTGATCACGTAACTGATCATGCACTGATCACGTGGCTATCATGCACTGATCACGTGGCTGATCATGCACTGATCACGTGCCTGATCATGCACTGATCACGTGGCTGATCATGCACTGATCACGTGACTGATCATGCACTGATCACGTGACTGATCATGCACTGATCACGTGGCTATCATGCACTGATCACGTGGCTGATCATGCACTGATCACGCAGCTATCATGTACTGATCACGTGACTGATCATGCACTGATCACGTGGCTGATCATGCACTGATCGCGTGGCTGATCATGCACTGATCACGTGGCTGATCATGCACTGATCACGTGGCTGATCATGCACTGATCACGTGGCTGATCATGCACTGATCACGTGGCTGATCATGCACTGATCACGTGGCTGATCATGCACTGATCACGTGGCTGATCATGCACTGATCACGTGGCTGATCATGCACTGATCACGTGGCTGATCATGCACTGATCACGTGGCTATCATGCACTGATCACGTGGCTGATCATGCACTGATCACGTGACTGATCATGCACTGATCACGTGGCTGATCATGCACTGATCACGTGACTGATCATGCACTGATCACGTGGCTATCATGCACTGATCACGTGGCTGATCATGCACTGATCACGTGGCTGATCATGCACTGATCACGTGACTATCATGCACTGATCACGTGACTGATCATGCACTGATCACGTGGCTGATCATGCACTGATCACGTGACTGATCATGCACTGATCACGTGGCTATCATGCACTGATCACGTGACTGATCATGCACTGATCACGTGGCTATCATGCACTGATCACGTGGCTGATCATGCACTGATCACGTGGCTATCATGCACTGATCACGTGGCTGATCATGCACTGATCACGTGACTGATCATGCACTGATCACGTGGCTGATCATGCACTGATCACGTGGCTATCATGCACTGATCACGTGGCTGATCATGCACTGATCACGTGGCTGATCATGCACTGATCACGTGGCTGATCATGCACTGATCACGTGGCTGATCATGCACTGATCACGTGGCTGATCATGCACTGATCACGTGGCTGATCATGCACTGATCACGTGGCTGATCATGCACTGATCATGGCTGATCATGCACTGATCACGTGGCTGATCATACACTGATCACGTGACTGATCATGCACTGATCACGTGGCTGATCATGCACTGATCACGTGGCTGATCATGCACTGATCACGTGGCTGATCATGCACTGATCACGTGGCTGATCATGCACTGATCACGTGGCTGATCATGCACTGATCACGTGGCTGATCATGCACTGATCACGTGACTGATCATGCACTGATCACGTGGCTGATCATGCACTGATCACGTGGCTATCATGCACTGATCACGTGGCTTATCATGCACTGATCACGCGCTTCATGCTGATCACGTGACTGATCATGCACTGAGCACGTGATTGATCATGCACTGATCACGTGGCTGATCATGCACTGATCACGTGGCTGATCATGCACTGATCACGTAACTGATCATGCACTGATCGCGTGACTGATCATGCACTGATCACGTGGCTATCATGCACTGATCACTTGGCTGATCATGCACTGATCACGTGACTGATCATGCACTGATCACGTGGCTGATCATGCACTGATCACATGCCTGATCATGCACTGATCACGTGGCTGATCATGCACTGATCACGTGACTGATCATGCACTGATCTCGTGTCTGATCATGCACTGATCACGTGGCTATCATGCACTGCTCACGTGGCTGATCATGCATGATCACGCAGCTACCATACTGGTCACATGACTGATCATGCACTGATCACGTGACTGATCATGCAGTGATCACGTGGCTATCATGCACTACTCACGTGGCTGGTCATGCAATGATCATGTAGCTACCATGTACAGGTCACGTGAATGATCATCCACCCATCAGGTGACTGATCATGCACTGATCACGTGGCTATCATGCACTGATCACGAGACTGATCAAGCACTGTTCACGTCTATATCATGCACTGATCACATGACTGCCATGCACTGATCACGTGGATGATCATCCACTAATCTTGTGACAGATCATGCACTGATCACGTGGCTGATCATGCACTGATACAGTGACTGAGCATGGACTGATCACATGACTATCATGTAGTGATCACGTGACTTAATGGCGCTGATCATGTGACTGATCATGCGCTGATCATGTTTGCTATCATACACTGATCATGTGCCTCTGGAGGCAATAAACAAAGAGCTGAGTAGGCACGAATCAAACAGTCAGCAGGCAATAATCATGGAACTCAGGTGTGAGGAATCATGCTGCTCAGCTGGCAATAATCAAGCAGCTGAGCAGGCAGGAATCATGCAGCACAGCTGGCAATTGTCAAGCAGATGAGCAGACAGTAATCACGCGGCTCAGCAGGCCCAGATCACGTGACTGAGCATGCACTGTTCACGTGGCTGATCATACACTGATCACGTGATGATCATGCACTGATCACTTGGATATCATGCACTGATCACGTGGCTGATCATGCACTGTTCACGTGTCTGACCATGCACTGATCACGTGGCTGATCATACACTGCTCACGTAACTGATCATGCACTGATCACGTGGCTATCATGCACTGATCACGTGGCTGAACATGCACTGTTCACGTGGCTGATCACACACCTGTCACGTGACATATCATGCACTGATCACGTGGCACTCATGCACTGATCGCGTGGCTGATCATACTCTGCTCACGTAACTCATGCACATCACGTGGCTATCATGCACTGCTCACGTGGCTCGTCATGGAATGATCGCGTAACCATATACTGGTCACGTGACTGATCATGCACAGATCACGTAATGATCATGCACTGTTCACGTGACTGATCATGCACTGATCACGTGACTGATCATGCACTGATCACGTGGCTATCATGCTCTGCTCACGTGGCTGATCACGCATGATCACGTAGCAACCATGTACTGGTCACGTGACTGATCATGCACTGATCACGTAATTGATCCTGCACTGATCACGTGACTCATCATGCACTGATCACGTGGCTGATCACACTATCACGTGACTGATCATGCACTGATCACGGCTCTCATGCACTGATCACGTGGCTGATCATGCACTGATCACGTGGATATCATGCACTGATCATGTGGCTGATCACACGTATCACTGACTGATCATGCACTGATCACGTGGCTATCATGCACTGATCACGTGGCTATCATGCACTGATCACGTGGCTGATCAGGCACTGATCACGTAGCTACCATGTACTGGTCACGTATGATCATGCACTGATCACGTAATTGATCATGCACTGATCATGTGGCTGATCATGCACTGATCACGTGGCTGATCATACTGATCACGTGACTGATCATGCACTGATCACGTGGCTGATCATGCACTGATCACGTGGCTATCACACATGCACTTGGCGGACATACACTGATCACGTGGCTGTCATGCACTGATCGCGTGGCTGATCATGCACTGATGTGACTGATCATGCACTGATCGTGTCTGATCATGCACTGATCACGTGGCTATCATGCACTGCTCACGTGGCTGATCATGCCATGATCACGCAGCTACCATGTACTGGTCACGTGACTGATCATGCACTGATCACGTGACTGATCATGCAGTGATCACGTGGCTATCATGCACTACTCACGTGGCTGATCATGCAATGATCATGTAGCTACCATGTACAGTCACGTGAATGATCATACACCCATCAGGTGACTGATCATGCACTGATCACGTGGCTATCATGCACTGATCACGAGACTGATCATGCACTGTTCACGTCTATATCATGCACTGATCACATGACTGCCCGTGCACTGATCACGTGGATGATCATACACTAATCTCGTGACAGATCATGCACTGATCACGTGGCTGATCATGCACTGATACGTGACTGAGCATGGACTGATCACATGACTATCATGTAGTGATCAGTGACTTAATGGCGCTGATCATGTGACTGATCATGCGCTGATCATGTTTGCTATCATACACTGCTCATGTGCCTCTGGAGGCAATAAACAAAGAGCTGAGTAGGCACGAATCAAACAGTCAGCAGGCAATAATCATGGAACTCAGGTGTGAGGAATCATGCTGCTCAGCTGGCAATAATCAAGCAGCTGAGCAGGCGGGAATTACGCAGCACAGCTGGCAATTGTCAAGCAGATGACAGGCAGGAATCGTGCAGCTCAGCTGGCAATTGTCAAGCAGATGAGCAGACCGTAATCACGCAGCTCAGCAGGCCCAGATCACGTGACTGAGCATGCACTGTTCACGTGGCTGATCATGCACTGATCACGTGATGATCATGCACTGATCACTGGATATCATGCACTGATCACGTGGCTGATCATACGCTGTTCACGTGTCTGACCATGCACTGATCACGTGGCTGATCACACCTCACGTAACTGATCATGCACTGATCACGTGGCTATCATGCACTGATCACGTGGCTGAACATGCACTGTTCACGTGGCTGATCACACACCTGTCACGTGACATATCATGCACTGATCACGTGGCACTCATGCTGATCACGTGGCTGATCATACTCTGCTCACGTAACTCATGCACACATCGCGTGGCTATCATGCACTGCTCACGTGGCTCGTCATGGAATGATCACGTAGCAACCATATACTGGTACGTGACTGATCATGCAAAGATCACGTAAATGATCATGCACTGTTCACGTGACTGATCATGTACTGATCACGTGACTGATCATGCACTGATCACGTGGCTATCATGCACTGATCACGTGGCTGATCATGCACGATCACGTGCAACCATGTACTGGTCACGTGACTGATCATGCACTGATCACGTTGATCCTGCACTGATCACGTGGCTCATCATGCACTGATCACGTGGCTGATCACGTATCACGTGACTGATCATGCACTGATCCCGTGGCTCTCATGCACTGATCACGTGGCTGTCATGCACTGATCACGTGGATATCATGCACTGATCACGTGGCTGATCACAATTATCCGCATTTGATGCCTGATCACGTGGCTGATCATGCACTGATCACGTGGCTCTCATGCACTGATCACGTGGCTATCATGCACTGATCACGTGGCTGATCAGGCACTGATCACGTAGCTACCATACTGGTCACGTGGCTGATCATGCACTGATCACGTAATTGATCATGCACTGATCACGTGGCTGATCATGCACTGATCACGTGGCTGATCATGCACTGATCACGTGCTGATCATGCACTGATCACGTGACTGATCATGCACTGATCGCGTGGCTATCATGCACTGATCACTTGGCTGGACCATACACTGATCACGTGCCTGGTCATGCACTGATCACGTGGCTGATCATGCACTGATCACGTGACTGATCATGCACTGATCACGTGTCTGATCATGCACTGATCACGTGGCTATCATGCACTGCTCACGTGGCTGATCATGCCATGATCACGCAGCTACCATGTACTGGTCACATGACTGATCATGCACTGATCACGTGACTGATCATGCAGTGATCGCGTGGCTATCATGAACTACTCACGTGGCTGATCATGCAATGATCATGTGGCTACCATGTACAGGTCACGTGAATGATCACACCCATCAGGTGACTGATCATGCACTGATCACGTGGCTATCATGCACTGATCACGAGACTGATCATGCACTGTTCACGTCTATATCATGCACTGATCACATGACTGCCCGTGCACTGATCACGTGGATGATCATCACTAATCTTGTGCAGATCATGCACTGATCACGTGGCTGATCATGCACTGATACCGTGACTGAGCATGGACTGATCATGACTATCATGTAGTGATCACGTGACTTAATGGCGCTGATCATGTGACTGATCATGCGCTGATCATGTTTGCTATCATACACTGATCATGTGCCTCTGGAGGCAATAAACAAAGAGCTGAGTAGGCACGAATCAAACAGTCAGCAGGCAATAACCATGGAACTCAGGTGTGAGGAATCATGCTGCTCAGCTGGCAATAATCAAGCAGCTGAGCAGACAGGAATCACGCAGCTCATGAGCCCAGATCACGTGACTGAGCATGCACTGTTCACGCGGCTGTCACTGATCACGATGATCATGCACTGATCACGCGGATATCATGCACTGATCACGTGGCTGATCATACACTGTTCACGTGGCTGACCATGCACTGATCACGTGGCTGATCATACACTGCTCACGTGACTGATCATGCACTGATCACGTGGCTATCATGCACTGATCACGTGGCTGAACATGCACTGATCCGTGGCTGATCATGCACTGATCACGTGACTGATCATGCACTGATCACGTGCTTGATCATGCACTGATCACGTGGCTATCATGCACTGCTCACGTGGCTGATCACACATGATCACGTGACTGATCATGCACTGGTCACGTGACTGATCATGCACTGATCACGTGACTGATCATGCACTGATCGCGTGGCTATCATGCACTGATCACGTGGCTGATCATGCACTGATCACGTGGCTGATCATGCGATCCGTGACTGATCATGCACTGATCACGTGGCTGATCATGCACTGATCACGTGGCTGATCATGCACTGTATCGTGACTGATCATGCACTGATCGTGGCTGCTCATGCTGATCACGTGGCTGATCATGCACTGATCACGTGGCTATCATGCACTGATCATGTGCTGATCACACACGTATCACGTGACTGATCATGCACTGATCGTGGCTGATCATGCACTGATCACGTGGCTATCATGCACTGATCACGTGGCTGATCATGCACTGATCACGTGCTCATGCACTGATCACGTGACTGATCATGCACTGATCACGTGGTGATCATGCACTGATCACGTGGCTGATCATGCACTGATCACGTGACTGATCATGCACTGATCACGTGACTGATCATGCACTGATCACGTGGCTATCATGCACTGATCGTGGCTGATCATGCACTGATCACGTGACTGATCATGCACTGATCACGTGGCTGATCATGCACTGATCACGTGGCTGATCATGCACTGATCACGTGGCTGATCATGCACTGATCACGTGGCTATCATGCACTGATCGCGTGGCTGATCATGCACTGATCACGTGGCTGACCATGTACGGTCACGTGACTGATCATGCACTGATCACGTGGCTGATCATGCACTGATCACGTGGCTATCATGCACTGATCACGTGGCTGATCAGGCAATGATCGCGTACAGCAACATGCTGGTCAGTGACTGATCATGCACTGATCACGTAATTGATCATGCACTGATCGCGTGGCTGATCATGCACTGATCACGTGGCTGATCATGCACTGATCACGCAGCTGATCATGCACTGATCACGTGACTGATCATGCACTGATCACGTGGCTATCATGCACTGATCACGTGGCTGATCATGCACTGATCACGTGACTGGTCATGCACTGATCACGTGGCTGATCATGCACTGATCACGTGGCTGATCATGCACTGATCACGTGGCTGATCATGCACTGATCACGTGACTGATGCACTGATCACGTGTCTGATCATGCACTGATCACGTGGCTATCATGCACTGCTCACGTGGCTGATCATGCCATGATCACGGCTACCATGTACTGGTCATGACTGATCATGCACTGATCACGTGACTGATCATGCAGTGATCACGTGGCTATCGTGCACTGCTCACGTGGCTGATCATGCAATGATCACGTAGCTACCATGTACAGGTCACGTGAATGATCATGCCCATCAGGTGACTGATCATGCACTGATCACGTGGCTATCATGCACTGATCACGAGACTGATCATGCACTGTTCACGTCTATATCATGCTGATCACATGACTGCCCGTGCACTGATCACGTGGATGATCATACACTAATCTTGTGACAGATCATGCACTGATCACGTGGCTGATCATGCACTGATACCGTGACTGAGCATGGACTGATCACATGACTATCATGTAGTGATCACGTGACTTAATGGCGCTGATCATGTGACTGATCATGCGCTGATCATGTTTGCTATCATACACTGATCATGTGCCTCTGGAGCAATAAACAAAGAGCTGAGTAGGCACGAATCAAACAGTCAGCAGGCAATAATCATGGAACTCAGGTGTGAGAATCATGCTCAGCTGGCAATAATCAAGCAGCTGAGCAGGCAGGAATTGCGCAGCTCAGCTGGCAATTGTATCAAGCAGATGAGCAGACAGTAATCACGCAGCTCAGCAGGCCCAGATCACGTGACTGAGCATGCACTGTTCACGTGGCTGATCACACTGATCACGTGGCTGATCATGCACTGATCACTCGGATATCATGCACTGATCACGTGGCTGATCATACACTGTTCACGTGTCTGACCATGCACTGATCACGTGGCTGATCATACACTGCTCACGTAACTGATCATGCACTGATCACGTGGCTATCATGCACTGATCACGTGGCTGAACATGCACTGTTCACGTGGCTGATCACACACTGTCACGTGACATATCATGCACTGATCACGTGGCACTCATGCACTGATCACGTGGCTGATCATGCACTGATCACGTAACTCATGCACATCACGTGGCTATCATGCACTGCTCACGTGGCTGGTCATGCAATGATCACGTAGCAACCATATACTGGTAGCGTGACTGATCATGCAAAGATCGCGTAAATGATCATGCACTGTTCACGTGACTGATCATGCACTGATCACGTGACTGATCATGCACTGACCACGTGGCTATCATGCTCTGCTCACGTGGCTGATCATGCCAGCGATCGCGAGCAACCATGTACTGGTCACGTGACTGATCATGCACTGATCGCGTAATTGATCCTGCACTGATCACGTGGCTCATCATGCACTGATCACGTGGCTGATCACACATGATCACGTGACTGATCATGCACTGATCCCGTGGCTATCATGCACTGATCACGTGGCTGTCATGCACTGATCACGTGGATATCATGCACTGATCACGTGGCTGATCACACACGTATCATGACTGATCATGCACTGATCACGTGGCTATCATGCACTGATCACGTGGCTATCATGCACTGATCGCGTGGCTGATCATGCACTGATCACGTAGCTACCATGTACTGGTCACGTGACTGATCATGCACTGATCACGTAATTGATCATGCACTGATCACGTGGCTGATCATGCACTGATCACGTGGCTGATCATGCACTGATCACGTAACTGATCATGCACTGATCACGTGACTGATCATGCACTGATCACGTGGCTATCATGCACTGATCACTTGGCTGGACATACACTGATCATGGTCATGCACTGATCATGGCTGATCATGCACTGATCACGTGACTGATCATGCACTGATCTCGTGCTGATCATGCACTGATCACGTGGCTATCATGCACTGCTCGTGGCTGATCATGCACATGATCACTACCATGTACTGGTCACATGACTGATCATGCACTGATCACGTGACTGATCATGCAGTGATCACGTGGCTATCATGCACTACTCACGTGGCTGATCATGCAATGATCATGTAGCTACCATGTACAGGTCACGTGAATGATCATGCACCCATCAGGTGACTGATCATGCACTGATCACGTGGCTATCATGCACTGATCACGAGACTGATCATGCACTGTTCACGTCTATATCATGCACTGATCACATGACTGCCCGTGCACTGATCACGTGGATGATCATGCACTGATCTTGTGACAGATCATGCACTGATCACGTGGCTGATCATGCACTGATACCGTGACTGAGCATGGACTGATCACATGACTATCATGTAGTGATCACGTGACTTAATGGCGCTGATCATGTGACTGATCATGCGCTGATCATGTTTGCTATCATACACTGATCATGTGCCTCTGGAGGCAATAAACAAAGAGCTGAGTAGGCACGAATCAAACAGTCAGCAGGCAATAATCATGGAACTCAGGTGTGAGGAATCATGCTGCTCAGCTGGCAATAATCAAGCAGCTGAGCAGGCAGGAATTACGCAGCACAGCTGGCAATTGTCAAGCAGATGACAGGCAGGAATCATGCAGCTCAGCTGGCAATTGTCAAGCAGATGAGCAGACAGTAATCACGCAGCTCAGCAGGCCCAGATCACGTGACTGAGCATGCACTGTTCACGTGGCTGATCATACACTGATCACGTGATGATCATGCACTGATCACTTGGATATCATGCACTGATCACGTGGCTGATCATACACTGTTCACGTGTCTGACCATGCACTGATCACGTGGCTGATCATACACTGCTCACGTAACTGATCATGCACTGATCACGTGGCTATCATGCACTGATCACGTGGCTGAACATGCACTGTTCACGTGGCTGATCACACACCTGTCACGTGACATATCATGCACTGATCACGTGGCACTCATGCACTGATCACGTGGCTGATCATACTCTGCTCACGTAACTCATGCACACATCACGTGGCTATCATGCACTGCTCACGTGGCTCGTCACGGAATGATCACGTAGCAACCATATACTGGTACGTGACTGATCATGCAAAGATCACGTAAATGATCATGCACTGTTCGCGTGACTGATCATGTACTGATCACGTGACTGATCATGCACTGATCACGTGGCTATCATGCTGCTCACGTGGCTGATCATGCAACGATCACGTAGCAACCATGCACTGGTCACGTGACTGATCATGCACTGATCACGTGATTGATCCTGCACTGATCACGTGGCTCATCATGCACTGATCACGTGGCTGATCACACATGTATCACGTGACTGATCATGCACTGATCACGTGGCTATCATGCACTGATCACGTGGCTGTCATGCACTGATCGCGTGGATATCATGCACTGATCACGTGGCTGATCACGCACTGATCACGATCGTGCACTGATCATGCACTGATCACGTGGCTGATCATGCACTGATCACGTGACTGATCATGCACTGATCACGTGGCTGATCATGCACTGATCGCGTGGCTATCATGCACTGATCACGTGGCTGATCATGCACGATCACGATATGCACTGATCAACTGATCATGCACTGATCACGTGGCTGATCATGCACTGATCGCGTGGCTGATCATGCACTGATCGCGTGGCTGATCATGCACTGATCACGTGGCTATCATGCACTGATCGCGTGGCTGATCATGCACTGATCACGCTGGCTGATCACGTGACTGATCATGCACTGATCCGGCTGATCATGCACTGATCACGTGGCTATCATGCACTGATCACGTGGCTGATCATGCACTGATCACGTGGCTATGCACTGATCACGTGGCTGATCATACACTGATCTGATCATGCACTGATCACGTGGCTGATCATGCACTGATCACGTGCTATCATGCACTGATCACGTGGCTGATCATGCACTGATCACGTGTACTGATCATGCACTGATCACGTGGCTGATCATGCACTGATCACGTGCTATCATGCACTGATCACGTGGCTGATCATGCACTGATCACGTAGCTACCATGCACTGATCACGTGACTGATCATGCACTGATCACGTAATTGATCATGCACTGATCACGTGGCTGATCATGCACTGATCACGTGGCTGATCACACATGATCACGTGACTGATCATGCACTGATCACGTGGCTATCATGCACTGATCGCGTGGCTGTCATGCACTGATCACGTGGATATCATGCACTGATCACGTGGCTGATCACACGGATCACATGACTGATCATGCACTGATCACGTGGCTGATCATGCACTGATCACGTGGCTATCATGCACTGATCACGTGGCTGATCAGGCAATGATCACGTAGCTACCATGTACTGATCACGTGACTGATCATGCACTGATCACGTAATTGATCATGCACTGATCATGTGGCTGATCATGCACTGATCACGTGGCTGATCATGCACTGATCACATGACTGATCATGCACTGATCACGTGACTGATCATGCACTGATCACGTGGCTATCATGCACTGATCACGTGGCTGATCATACACTGATCACGTGCCTGGTCATGCACTGATCACGTGGCTGATCATGCACTGATCACGTGACTGATCATGCACTGATCTCGTGGCTGATCATGCACTGATCACGTGGCTATCATGCACTGCTCACGTGGCTGATCATGCCATGATCACGCAGCTACCATGTACTGGTCACATGACTGATCATGCACTGATCACGTGACTGATCATGCAGTGATCACGTGGCTATCATGCACTACTCACGTGGCTGATCATGCAATGATCATGTAGCTACCATGTAGTCACGTGAATGATCATACAACCATCAGGTGACTGATCATGCACTGATCACGTGGCTATCATGCACTGATCACGAGGCTGATCATGCACTGTTCACGGCTATATCATGCACTGATCACATGACTGCCCGTGCACTGATCACGTGGATGATCATACACTAATCTCGTGACGATCATGCACTGATCACGTGGCTGATCATGCACTGATACCGTGACTGAGCATGGACTGATCACATGACTATCATGTAGTGATCACGTGACTTAATGGCGCTGATCATGTGACTGATCATGCGCTGATCATGTTTGCTATCATACACTGATCATGTGCCTCTGGAGGCAATAAACAAAGAGCTGAGTAGGCACGAATCAAACAGTCAGCAGGCAATAATCATGGAACTCAGGTGTGAGGAATCATGCTGCTCAGCTGGCAATAATCAAGCAGCTGAGCAGGCAGGAATTACGCACACAGCTGGCAATTGTCAAGCAGATGACAGGCAGGAATCGTGCAGCTCAGCTGGCAATTGTCAAGCAGATGAGCAGACAGTAATCACGCAGCTCAGCAGGCCCAGATCACGTGACTGAGCATGCACTGTTCACGTGGCTGATCATACACTGATCACGTGATGATCATGCACTGATCACTTGGATATCATGCACTGATCACGTGGCTGATCATACACTGTTCACGTGTCTGACCATGCACTGATCACGTGGCTGATCATACACTGCTCACGTAACTGATCATGCACTGATCACGTGGCTATCATGCACTGATCACGTGGCTGAACATGCACTGTTCACGTGGCTGATCACACCTGTCACGTGACATATCATGCACTGATCACGTGGCACTCATGCACTGATCACGTGGCTGATCATACTCTGCTCAGTAACTCATGCACACATCACGTGGCTATCATGCACTGCTCACGTGGCTCGTCATGGAATGATCACGTGCAACATATACTGGTAACGTGACTGATCATGCAAAGATCACGTAAATGATCATGCACTGTTCACGTGACTGATCATGTACTGATCACGTGACTGATCATGCACTGACCACGTGGCTATCATGCTCTGCTCGTGGCTGATCATGCAACGATCACGTAGCAACCATGTACTGGTCACGTGACTGATCATGCACTGATCACGTAATTGATCCTGCACTGATCACGTGGCTCATCACGCACTGATCACGTGGCTGATCACACATGTATCACGTGACTGATCATGCACTGATCACGTGGCTATCATGCACTGATCACGTGGCTGATCATGCACTGATCACGTGGATATCATGCACTGATCATGTGGCTGATCACACGTATCATGACTGATCATGCACTGATCACGTGGCTATCATGCACTGATCACGTGGCTATCATGCACTGATCACGTGGCTGATCAGGCAATGATCACGCTGACCATGTACTGGTCACGTGACTGATCATGCACTGAGCACGTAATTGATCATGCACTGATCACGTGGCTGATCATGCACTGATCACGTGGCTGATCATGCACTGATCGCATGACTGATCATGCACTGATCACGTGCTGATCATGCACTGATCACGTGGCTATCATGCACTGATCACGTGGCATCATGCACTGATCACGTGGCTGATCATGCACTGATCACGTGCTGATCATGCACTGATCACGTGGCTGATCATGCACTGATCACGTGGCTGATCATGCACTGATCGCGTGGCTGATCATGCACTGATCACGTGCTGATCATGCACTGATCACGTGGCTATCATGCACTGCTCACGTGGCTGATCATGCCATGATCACGCAGCTACCATGTACTGGTCACATGACTGATCATGCACTGATCACGTGACTGATCATGCAGTGATCACGTGGCTATCATGAACTACTCACGTGGCTGATCATGCAATGATCATGTAGCTACCATGTACAGGTCACGTGAATGATCATACACCCATCAGGTGACTGATCATGCACTGATCACGTGGCTATCATGCACTGATCACGTGACTGATCATGCACTGTTCACGCCTATATCATGCACTGATCACATGACTGCCTGCACTGATCACGTGGATGATCATACACTAATCACGTGACAGATCATGCACTGATCACGTGGCTGATCATGCACTGATACCGTGACTGAGCATGGACTGATCACATGACTATCATGTAGTGATCACGTGACTTAATGGCGCTGATCATGTGACTGATCATGCGCTGATCATGTTTGCTATCATATACTGATCATGTGCCTCTGGAGGCAATAAACAAAGAGCTGAGTAGGCACGAATCAAACAGTCAGCAGGCAATAATCATGGAACTCAGGTGTGAGGAATCATGCTGCTCAGCTGGCAATAATCAAGCAGCTGAGCAGGCAGGAATTACGCAGCACAGCTGGCAATTGTCAAGCAGATGACAGGCAGGAATCGTGCAGCTCAGCTGGCAATTGTCAAGCAGATGAGCAGACAGTAATCACGCAGCTCAGCAGGCCCAGATCACGTGACTGAGCATGCACTGTTCACGTGGCTGATCATACACTGATCACGTGATGATCATGCACTGATCACTTGGATATCATGCACTGATCACGTGGCTGATCATACACTGTTCACGTGTCTGACCATGCACTGATCACGTGGCTGATCATACACTGCTCACGTAACTGATCATGCACTGATCACGTGGCTATCATGCACTGATCACGCTGAACATGCACTGTTCACGCTGATCACACACCTGTCACGTGACATATCATGCACTGATCACGTAGCACTCATGCACTGATCACGTGGCTGATCATACTCTGCTCACGTAACTCATGCACACATCACGTGGCTATCACGCACTGCTCACGTGGCTCGTCATGGAATGATCACGAGCAACCATATACTGGTAACGTGACTGATCATGCACAGATCACGTAAATGATCATGCACTGTCCACGTGACTGATCATGCACTGATCACGTGACTGATCATGCACTGATCACGTGGCTATCATGCTCTGCTCACGTGGCTGATCATGCAACGATCACCTAGCAACCATGTACTGGTCACGTGACTGATCATGCACTGATCACGAATTGATCCTGCACTGATCACATGGCTCATCATGCACTGATCACGTGGCTGATCACACATGTCATCACGTGACTGATCATGCACTGATCACGTGGCTCTCATGCACTGATCACGGCTGTCATGCACTGATCACGGGATATCATGCACTGATCATGTGGCTGATCACACACGTATCACATGACTGATCATGCACTGATCACGTGGCTATCATGCACTGATCACGTACATGCACTGATCACGGCTGATCAGGCAATGATCACGTGAGCTACCATGTACTGGTCACGTAACTGATCATGCACTGAGATCACGTAATTGATCATGCACTGATCATGTGGCTGATCATGCACTGATCACGTGGCTGATCATACACTGATCACATAACTGATCATGCACTGATCACGTGACTGATCATGCACTGATCACGTGGCTATCATGCACTGATCACGTGGCTGACATACACTGATCACGTGCCTGATCATGCACTGATCACGTGGCTGATCATGCACTGATCACGTGACTGATCATGCACTGATCTCATGGTCTGATCATGCACTGATCACGTGGCTATCATGCACTGATCACGTGGCTGATCATGCCATGATCACGCAGCTACCATGTACTGGTCACATGACTGATCATGCACTGATCACGTGATGATCATGCACTGATCACGTGGCTATCATGCACTATCACGTGGCTGATCATGCAATGATCATGTAGCTACCATGTAGGTCACGTGAACTGATCATACACCTGATCAGGTGACTGATGCACTGATCACGTGGCTATCATGCACTGATCACGTAGATGATCATGCACTGATCACGTCTATATCATGTACTGATCACATGACTGCCCGTGCACTGATCACGTGATGATCATACACTAATCATGTGACAGATCATGCACTGATCACGTGGCTGATCATGCACTGATCACGTGACTCATGCACTGATCACGTGACTATCATGCACTGATCACGTGGCTCATGCACTGATCACGTGGCTATCATGCACTGGTCACGTGACTGATCATGCACTGATCACGGCTGATCATGCACTGATCACGTGATGATCATGCACTGATCACGTGACTGATCATGCACTGATCGCGTGGCTATCATGCACTGATCACGTGGCTGATCATGCACGATCACGTAGCTATCATGCACTGATCAGTGACTGATCATGCACTGATCACGGACTGATCATGCACTGATCACGTGGCTGATCATGCACTGCTCACGTGGCTGATCACACATGATCACGGACTGATCATGCACTGATCACGCTCATGCACTGATCACGTGCTGTCATGCACTGATCACGTATATCATGCACTGATCACGTGGCTGATCATGCACGATCACGTGACTGATCATGCACTGATCACGTGACTATCATGCACTGATCACGTGACTATCATGCACTGATCACGTGGCTGATCATGCACTGATCACGAGCTACCATGACTGGTCACGTGACTGATCGCACGATCACGTGACTGATCATGCACTGATCACGTGGCTGATCATGCACTGATCACGTGCTGATCATGCACTGATCACGTGGCTGATCATGCACTGATCACGTGACTGATCATGCACTGATCACGTGGCTGATCATGCACTGATCACGTGGCTGATCATGCACTGATCACGTGGCTGATCATGCACTGATCACGTGATATCATGCACTGATCACGTGGCTGATCACACATGATCACGTGACTGATCATGCACTGATCACGTGGCTATCATGCACTGATCACGTGGCTATCATGCACTGATCACGTGGCTGATCAGGCAATGATCACGAGCTACCATGTACTGGTCACGTGACTGATCATGCACTGATCACGTGTTGATCATGCACTGATCACGTGACTGATCATGCACTGATCACGTGGCTGATCATGCACTGATCACGTGCCTGATCATGCACTGATCACGTGACTGATCATGCACTGATCACTTGGCTATCATGCACTGATCACTTGGCTGACATGCACTGATCACGTGGCTGATCATGCACTGATCACGTGACTGATCATGCACTGATCACGTGTCTGATCATGCACTGATCACGTGGCTATCATGCACTGCTCACGTGGCTGATCATGCCATGATCACGCAGCTACCATGTACTGGTCACATGACTGATCATGCACTGATCACGTGACTGATCATGCAGTGATCACGTGGCTATCATGAACTACTCACGTGGCTGATCATGCAATGATCATGTAGCTACCATGTACAGGTCACGTGACTGATCATACACCCATCAGGTGACTGATCATGCACTGATCACGTGGCTATCATGCACTGATCACGTGGCTGATCATGCACTGATCACGTCTATATCATGCACTGGTCACATGACTGATCGTGCACTGATCACGTGGATGATCATACACTAATCATGTGACAGATCATGCACTGATCACGTGGCTGATCATGCACTGATACCGTGACTGAGCATGGACTGATCACATGACTATCATGTAGTGATCACGTGACTTAATGGCGCTGATCATGTGACTGATCATGCGCTGATCATGTTTGCTATCATACACTGATCATGTGCCTCTGGAGGCAATAAACAAAGAGCTGAGTAGGCACGAATCAAACAGTCAGCAGGCAATAATCATGGAACTCAGGTGTGAGGAATCATGCTGCTCAGCTGGCAATAATCAAGCAGCTGAGCAGGCAGGAATTACGCAGCACAGCTGGCAATTGTCAAGCAGATGACAGGCAGGAATCGTGCAGCTCAGCTGGCAATTGTCAAGCAGATGAGCAGACAGTAATCACGCAGCTCAGCAGGCCCAGATCACGTGACTGAGCATGCACTGTTCACGTGGCTGATCATACACTGATCACGTGATGATCATGCACTGATCACTTGGATATCATGCACTGATCACGTGGCTGATCATACACTGTTCACGTGTCTGACCATGCACTGATCACGTGGCTGATCATACACTGCTCACGTAACTGATCATGCACTGATCACGTGGCTATCATGCACTGATCACGTGGCTGAACATGCACTGTTCACGTGGCTGATCACACACCTGTCACGTGACATATCATGCACTGATCACGTGGCACTCATGCACTGATCACGTGGCTGATCATACTGCTCACGTAACTCATGCACACATCACGTGGCTATCATGCACTGCTCACGTGGCTCGTCATGGAATGATCACGAGCAACCATATACTGGTAACGTGACTGATCATGCACAGATCACGTAAATGATCATGCACTGTTCACGTGACTGATCATGTACTGATCACGTGACTGATCATGCACTGATCACGTGGCTATCATGCTCTGCTCACGTGGCTGATCATGCAACGATCACGAGCAACCATGTATGGTCACGTGACTGATCATGCACTGATCACGTAATTGATCCTGCACTGATCACGTGGCTCATCATGCACTGATCACGTGGCTGATCACACATGTATCACGTGACTGATCATGCACTGATCACGTGGCTCATGCACTGATCACGTGCTGTCATGCACTGATCACGTGGATATCATGCACTGATCACGTGGCTGATCACACATGTATCACATGACTGATCATGCACTGATCACGTGGCTATCATGCACTGATCACGTGGCTATCATGCACTGATCACGTGGCTGATCATGCACTGATCACGTGAGCTACCATGTACTGGTCACGTGACTGATCATGCACTGATCACGAATTGATCATGC
The DNA here is from genome assembly GCF_032452875.1 of Bos javanicus. Lineage (NCBI taxonomy): Eukaryota > Metazoa > Chordata > Mammalia > Artiodactyla > Bovidae > Bos > Bos javanicus. The sequence continues at coordinate 76,523 of NW_026894545.1, forward strand.
ACTGATCGCGTGGCTGATCATGCACTGATCACGTGGCTGATCATACACTGATCACGTGACTGATCATGCACTGATCACGTGACTGATCATGCACTGATCACGTGACTATCATGCACTGATCACGTGGCTGATCATGCACTGATCACGCTGATCATGCACTGATCACGTGGCTGATCATGCACTGATCGTGTGACTGATCATGCACTGATCACTGTCTGATCATGCACTGATCACGTGACTGATCATGCACTGATCACGTGACTGATCATGCACTGATCACGTGGCTATCATGCACTGATCACGTGGCTGATCATGCACTGATCACGCAGCTATCATGTACTGATCACGTGACTGATCATGCACTGATCACGTGACTGATCATGCACTGATCGCGTGGCTATCATGCACTGATCACGTGGCTGATCATGCACTGATCACGTAGCTACCATGCACTGATCACGTGACTGATCATACACTGATCACGTGACTGATCATGCACTGATCACGTGGCTATCATGCACTGATCACGTGGCTGATCATGCACTGATCACGTAATCATGCACTGATCACATGACTGATCATGCACTGATCACGTGGCTGATCATACACTGATCATGTGACGATCATGCACTGATCACGTGGCTGATCATGCACTGATCACGTAACTCATGCACTGATCACGTGGCTATCATGCACTGATCACGTGGCTGATCATGCACTGATCACGTGGCTATCATGCACTGTCACGTGGCTGATCATGCATCACGTGAATGATCATGCACTGATCACGTGGCTGATCATGCACTGATCACGTGACTGATCATGCACTGATCACGTGGCTATCATGCACTGCTCACGTGGCTGATCATGCACTGATCACGTGGCAACCATGCACTGATCACGTGACTGATCATGCACTGATCACGTAATTGATCATGCACTGATCACGTGGCTGATCATGCACTGATCACGTGGCTGATCACACATGATCACGTGACTGATCATGCACTGATCACGTGGCTGATCATGCACTGATCACGTGGCTGTCATGCACTGATCACGTGGCTATCATGCACTGATCACGTGGCTGATCACACACGTATCACGTGGCTGATCATGCACTGATCACGTGGCTGATCATGCACTGATCACGTGGCTATCATGCACTGATCACGTGGCTGATCATGCACTGATCACGTGCTACATGCACTGATCACGTGACTGATCATGCACTGATCACGTGACTGATCATGCACTGATCACGTGGCTGATCATGCACTGATCACGTGGCTGATCATGCACTGATCACGTGGCTGATCATGCACTGATCACGTGGCTGATCATGCACTGATCACGTGGCTATCATGCACTGATCACGTGGCTGATCATGCACTGATCACGTGGCTGATCATGCACTGATCACGTGGCTGATCATGCACTGATCACGTGACTGATCATGCACTGATCACGTGACTGATCATGCACTGATCACGTGACTATCATGCACTGATCACGTGGCTGATCATGCATGATCACGTAGCTATCATGCACTGGTCACATGACTGATCATGCACTGATCACGTGACTGATCATGCACTGATCACGTGGCTATCATGCACTGATCACGTGGCTGATCATGCACTGATCATAGCTACCATGTACTGTCACGTGACTGATCATACACTGATCACGTGACTGATCATGCACTGATCACGTGGCTATCATGCACTGATCACGTGACTGATCATGCACTTCACGTCTATATCATGCACTGATCACGTGACTGATCATGCACTGATCACGTGGATGATCATGCACTGATCTTGTGACAGATCATGCACTGATCACGTGGCTGATCATGCACTGATCACGTAACTCATGCATGATCACGTGGCTATCATGCACTGATCACGTGGCTGTCATGGAATGATCACGTAGCAACCATATACTGATCACGTGACTGATCATGCAAAGATCACGTGAATGATCATGCACTGTTCACGTGACTGATCATGCACTGATCACGTGACTGATCATGCACTGATCACGTGGCTATCATGCACTGATCACGTGGCTGATCATGCAACGATCACGTAGCAACCATGTACTGATCACGTGACTGATCATGCACTGATCGCGTAATTGATCATGCACTGATCGCGTGGCTGATCATGCACTGATCACGTGGCTGATCACACATGATCACGTGACTGATCATGCACTGATCACGTGGCTATCATGCACTGATCACGTGGCTGATCATGCACTGATCACGTGGCTATCATGCACTGATCACGTGGCTGATCATGCACGATCACGTGACTGATCATGCACTGATCACGTGGCTGATCATGCACTGATCACGTGGCTATCATGCACTGATCACGTGGCTGATCATGCACTGATCACGCAGCTATCATGTACTGATCACGTGACTGATCATGCACTGATCACGTAACTGATCATGCACTGATCACGTGGCTGATCATGCACTGATCACGTGGCTGATCATGCACTGATCACGTGACTGATCATGCACTGATCACGTGACTGATCATGCACTGATCACGTGGCTATCATGCACTGATCACGTGGCTGATCATGCACTGTTCGCGTGACTGATCATGCACTGATCACGTGGCTGATCATGCACTGATCACGTGACTGATCATGCACTGATCACGTGGCTGATCATGCACTGATCACGTGGCTGATCATGCACTGATCACGTGACTGATCATGCACTGATCACGTGGCTATCATGCACTGCTCACGTGGCTGATCATGCATGATCACAGCTACCATGTACTGGTCACGTGACTGATCATGCACTGATCACGTGACTGATCATGCAGTGATCACGTGGCTATCATGCACTACTCACGTGGCTGATCATGCAATGATCATGTAGCTACCATGTACTGGTCACGTGAATGATCATGCACCCATCACGTGACTGATCATGCACTGATCACGTGGCTATCATGCACTGATCACGAGACTGATCATGCACTTATCACGTCTATATCATGCACTGATCACATGACTGCCCATGCACTGATCACGTGGATGATCATACACTAATCATGTAACAGATCATGCACTGATCACGTGGCTGATCATGCACTGATACCGTGACTGAGCATGGACTGATCACATGCCTATCATGAAGTGATCACGTGACTTAATGGCGCTGATCATGTGACTGATCACGCGCTGATCATGTTTGCTATCATACACTGATCATGTGCCTCTGGAGGCAATAAACAAAGAGCTGAGTAGGCACGAATCAAACAGTCAGCAGGCAATAATCATGGAACTCAGGTGTGAGGAATCATGCTGCTCAGCTGGCAATAATCAAGCAGCTGAGCAGGCAGGGATTACGCAGCACAGCTGGCAATTGTCAAGCAGATGACAGGCAGGAATCGTGCAGCTCAGCTGGCAATTGTCAAGCAGATGAGCAGACAGTAATCACGCAGCTCAGCAGGCCCAGATCACGTGACTGAGCATGCACTGTTCACGTGGCTGATCATACACTGATCACGTGATGATCATGCACTGATCACTTGGATATCATGCACTGATCACGTGGCTGATCATACACTGTTCACGTGTCTGACCATGCACTGATCACGTGGCTGATCACACACTGCTCACGTAACTGATCATGCACTGATCACGTGGCTATCATGCACTGATCACGTGGCTGATCATACTGTCACGTAACTCATGCACACATCACATCGGGCTATCATGCACTGCTCACGTGGCTGTCATGGAATGATCACGTAGCAACCATATACTGGTCACGTGACTGATCATGCACTGATCACGTAAATGATCATGCACTGTTCACGTGACTGATCATGTACTGATCACGTGACTGATCATGCACTGATCACGTGGCTATCATGCACTGCTCACGTGGCTGATCATGCAACGATCACGTAGCAACCATGTACTGGTCACGTGACTGATCATGCACTGATCACGTAATTGATCATGCACTGATCACGTGGCTCATCATGCACTGATCACGTGGCTGATCACACATGTATCACGTGACTGATCATGCACTGATCACGTGGCTATCATGCACTGATCACGTGGCTGTCATGCACTGATCACGTGGATATCATGCACTGATCACGTGGCTGATCACACACGTATCACATGACTGATCATGCACTGATCACGTGGCTATCATGCACTGATCACGTGGCTATCATGCACTGATCACGTGGCTGATCATGCAATGATCACGTAGCTACCATGTACTGATCACGTGACTGATCATGCACTGATCACGTAATTGATCATGCACTGATCACGTGGCTGATCATGCACTGATCACGTGGCTGATCATGCACTGATCACGTGACTGATCATGCACTGATCACGTGACTGATCATGCACTGATCACGTGGCTATCATGCACTGATCACGTGGCTGATCATGCACTGATCACGTGCCTGATCATGCACTGATCACGTGGCTGATCATGCACTGATCACGTGACTGATCATGCACTGATCACGTGACTGATCATGCACTGATCACGTGGCTATCATGCACTGATCACGTGGCTGATCATGCCATGATCACGCAGCTACCATGTACTGATCACATGACTGATCATGCACTGATCACGTGACTGATCATGCACTGATCACGTGGCTATCATGCACTGATCACGTGGCTGATCATGCAATGATCATGTAGCTACCATGTACAGGTCACGTGAATGATCATACACTGATCACGTGACTGATCATGCACTGATCACGTGGCTATCATGCACTGATCACGTGACTGATCATGCACTGATCACGTCTATATCATGCACTGATCACATGACTGATCATGCACTGATCACGTGGATGATCATGCACTGATCATGTGACAGATCATGCACTGATCACGTGGCTGATCATGCACTGATCACGTGACTCATGCACTGATCACGTGGCTATCATGCACTGATCACGTGGCTGATCATGGAATGATCACGTGAGCAACCATATACTGGTAACGTGACTGATCATGCACTGATCACGTAAATGATCATGCACTGATCACGTGACTGATCATGCACTGATCACGTGACTGATCATGCACTGATCACGTGGCTATCATGCTCTGCACGTGGCTGATCATGCAACGATCACGTAGCAACCATGTACTGGTCACGTGACTGATCATGCACTGATCACGTAATTGATCATGCACTGATCACGTGGCTCATCATGCACTGATCACGTGGCTGATCACACATGTATCACGTGACTGATCATGCACTGATCACGTGGCTCTCATGCACTGATCACGTGGCTGTCATGCACTGATCACGTGGATATCATGCACTGATCACGTGGCTGATCACACACGATCACGTGACTGATCATGCACTGATCACGTGGCTATCATGCACTGATCACGTGGCTATCATGCACTGATCACGTGGCTGATCAGCAATGATCACGTAGCTACCATGCACTGATCACGTGACTGATCATGCACTGATCACGTAACTGATCATGCACTGATCACGTGGCTGATCATGCACTGATCACGTGGCTGATCATGCACTGATCACGTGACTGATCATGCACTGATCACGTGACTGATCATGCACTGATCACGTGGCTGATCATGCACTGATCACGTGGCTCATGCACTGATCACGTGGCTGATCATGCACTGATCACGTGACTATCATGCACTGATCACGTGGCTGATCATGCACTGATCACATGACTGATCATGCACTGATCACGTGGCTGATCATGCACTGATCACGTGGCTATCATGCACTGACACGTGACTGATCATGCAATGATCACGTAGCTACCATGTACTGATCACGTGACTGATCATGCACTGATCACGTGGCTATCATGCACTGATCACGTGACTGATCATGCACTGATCACGTCTATATCATGCACTGATCACATGACTGCCCATGCACTGATCACGTGGATGATCATACACTAATCTTGTGACAGATCATGCACTGATCACGTGGCTGATCATGCACTGATACCGTGACTGAGCATGGACTGATCACATGACTATCATGTAGTGATCACGTGACTTAATGGCGCTGATCATGTGACTGATCATGCGCTGATCATGTTTGCTATCATACACTGATCATGTGCCTCTGGAGGCAATAAACAAAGAGCTGAGTAGGCACGAATCAAACAGTCAGCAGGCAATAATCATGGAACTCAGGTGTGAGGAATCATGCTGCTCAGCTGGCAATAATCAAGCAGCTGAGCAGGCAGGAATTACGCAGCACAGCTGGCAATTGTCAAGCAGATGACAGGCAGGAATCGTGCAGCTCAGCTGGCAATTGTCAAGCAGATGAGCAGACAGTAATCACGCAGCTCAGCAGGCCCAGATCACGTGACTGAGCATGCACTGTTCACGTGGCTGATCATACACTGATCACGTGATGATCATGCACTGATCACTTGGATATCATGCACTGATCACGTGGCTGATCATACACTGTTCACGTGTCTGACCATGCACTGATCACGTGGCTGATCATACACTGCTCACGTAACTGATCATGCACTGATCACGTGGCTATCATGCACTGATCACGTGGCTGAACATGCACTGTTCACGTGGCTGATCACACACCTGTCACGTGACATATCATGCACTGATCACGTGGCACTCATGCACTGATCACGTGACTGATCATACTCTGCTCACGTAACTCATGCACACATCACGTGGCTATCATGCACTGCTCACGTGGCTCGTCATGGAATGATCACGTAGCAACCATATACTGGTCACGTGACTGATCATGCAAAGATCACGTAAATGATCATGCACTGTTCACGTGTCTGATCATGTACTGATCACGTGACTGATCATGCACTGACCACGGGGCTATCATGCTCTGCTCACGTGGCTGATCATGCAACGATCACGTAGCAACCATGTACTGGTCACGTGACTGATCATGCACTGATCACGTAATTGATCCTGCACTGATCACGTGGCTCATCATGCACTGATCACGTGGCTGATCACACATGTATCACGTGACTGATCATGCACTGATCACGTGGCTCTCATGCACTGATCACGTGGCTGTCATGCACTGATCACGTGGATATCATGCACTGATCACGTGGCTGATCACACGTATCACATGACTGATCATGCACTGATCACGTGGCTATCATGCACTGATCACGTGGCTATCATGCACTGATCACGTGGCTGATCATGCAATGATCACGTAGCTACCATGTACTGGTCACGCGACTGATCATGCACTGATCACGTAACTGATCATGCACTGATCACGTGGCTGATCATGCACTGATCACGTGGCTGATCATGCACTGATCACATGACTGATCATGCACTGATCACGTGACTGATCATGCACTGATCACGTGGCTATCATGCACTGATCACGTGGCTGACATGCACTGATCACGTGACTGATCATGCACTGATCACGTGGCTGATCATGCACTGATCACGTGACTGATCATGCACTGATCACGTGGCTGATCATGCACTGATCACGTGACTGATCATGCACTGATCACGTCTGATCATGCACTGATCACGTGGCTATCATGCACTGATCACGTGGCTGATCATGCCATGATCACGCAGCTACCATGTACTGGTCACATGACTGATCATGCACTGATCACGTGACTGATCATGCACTGATCACGTGGCTATCATGACTACTCACGTGGCTGATCATGCAATGATCATGTAGCTACCATGTACAGGTCACGTGACTGATCATACACCCATCACGTGACTGATCATGCACTGATCACGTGGCTATCATGCACTGATCACGTGACTGATCATGCACTGATCACGTCTATATCATGCACTGATCACGTGGCTGCCCATGCACTGATCACGTGGATGATCATACACTAATCACGTGACAGATCATGCACTGATCACGTGGCTGATCATGCACTGATACCGTGACTGAGCATGGACTGATCACATGACTATCATGTAGTGATCACGTGACTTAATGGCGCTGATCATGTGACTGATCATGCGCTGATCATGTTTGCTATCATACACTGATCATGTGCCTCTGGAGGCAATAAACAAAGAGCTGAGTAGGCACGAATCAAACAGTCAGCAGGCAATAATCATGGAACTCAGGTGTGAGGAATCATGCTGCTCAGCTGGCAATAATCAAGCAGCTGAGCAGGCAGGAATTACGCAGCACAGCTGGCAATTGTCAAGCAGATGACAGGCAGGAATCGTGCAGCTCAGCTGGCAATTGTCAAGCAGATGAGCAGACAGTAATCACGCAGCTCAGCAGGCCCAGATCACGTGACTGAGCATGCACTGTTCACGTGGCTGATCATACACTGATCACGTGATGATCATGCACTGATCACTTGGATATCATGCACTGATCACGTGGCTGATCATACACTGTTCACGTGTCTGACCATGCACTGATCACGTGGCTGATCATACACTGCTCACGTAACTGATCATGCACTGATCACGTGGCTATCATGCACTGATCACGTGGCTGAACATGCACTGTTCACGTGGCTGATCACACACCTGTCACGTGACATATCATGCACTGATCACGTGGCACTCATGCACTGATCACGTGGCTGATCATACTCTGCTCACGCTCATGCACACATCACGTGGCTATCATGCACTGCTCACGTGGCTGTCATGGAATGATCACGTAGCAACCATATACTGGTCACGTGACTGATCATGCAAAGATCACGTAAATGATCATGCACTGTTCACGTGACTGATCATGTACTGATCACGTGACTGATCATGCACTGATCACGTGGCTATCATGCCTGCTCACGTGGCTGATCATGCAACGATCACGTAGCAACCATGTACTGGTCACGTGACTGATCATGCACTGATCACGTAATTGATCCTGCACTGATCACGTGGCTCATCATGCACTGATCACGTGGCTGATCACACATGTATCACGTGACTGATCATGCACTGATCACGTGGCTCTCATGCACTGATCACGTGGCTGTCATGCACTGATCACGTGGATATCATGCACTGATCACGTGGCTGATCACACACTTATCACATGACTGATCATGCACTGATCACGTGGCTATCATGCACTGATCACGTAGCTATCATGCACTGATCACGTGGCTGATCATGCACTGATCACGTGGCTACCATGTACTGATCACGTGACTGATCATGCACTGATCACGTAACTGATCATGCACTGATCACGTGGCTGATCATGCACTGATCACGTGGCTGATCATGCACTGATCACGTAACTGATCATGCACTGATCACGTGACTGATCATGCACTGATCACGTGGCTATCATGCACTGATCACGTGGCTGATCATGCACTGATCACGTGCTGATCATGCACTGATCACGTGGCTGATCATGCACTGATCACGTGACTGATCATGCACTGATCACGTGACTGATCATGCACTGATCACGTGGCTATCATGCACTGATCACGTGGCTGATCATGCATGATCACGCAGCTACCATGTACTGATCACATGACTGATCATGCACTGATCACGTGACTGATCATGCACTGATCACGTGGCTATCATGCACTATCACGTGGCTGATCATGCAATGATCATGTAGCTACCATGTACAGGTCACGTGAATGATCATACACTGATCAGGTGACTGATCATGCACTGATCACGTGGCTATCATGCACTGATCACGTGACTGATCATGCACTGTTCGCGTCTATATCATGCACTGATCACATGACTGATCATGCACTGATCACGTGGATGATCATACACTAATCACGTGACAGATCATGCACTGATCACGTGGCTGATCATGCACTGATCACGTGACTCATGCACTGATCACGTGGCTATCATGCACTGATCACGTGGCTGATCATGGAATGATCACGTAGCTACCATATACTGATCACGTGACTGATCATGCACTGATCACGTAACTGATCATGCACTGATCACGTGACTGATCATGCACTGATCACGTGGCTGATCATGCACTGATCACGTGGCTATCATGCACTGATCACGTGGCTGATCATGCACGATCACGTAGCAACCATGCACTGGTCACGTGACTGATCATGCACTGATCACGTAATTGATCATGCACTGATCACGTGGCTGATCATGCACTGATCACGTGGCTGATCATGCACTGATCACGTGACTGATCATGCACTGATCACGTGGCTGATCATGCACTGATCACGTGGCTGATCATGCACTGATCACGTGGCTATCATGCACTGATCACGTGGCTGATCACACATGATCACGTGACTGATCATGCACTGATCACGTGGCTATCATGCACTGATCACGTGGCTATCATGCACTGATCACGTGGCTGATCATGCACTGATCACGTGCTACCATGCACTGATCACGTGACTGATCATGCACTGATCACGTACTGATCATGCACTGATCACGTGGCTGATCATGCACTGATCACGTGGCTGATCATGCACTGATCACGTGGCTGATCATGCACTGATCACGTGGCTGATCATGCACTGATCACGTGGCTGATCATGCACTGATCACGTGGCTGATCATGCACTGATCACGTGACTGATCATGCACTGATCACGTGGCTGATCATGCACTGATCGCGTGGCTGATCATGCACTGATCACGTGGCTGATCATGCACTGATCACGTGACTGATCATGCACTGATCACGTGACTGATCATGCACTGATCACGTGGCTATCATGCACTGCTCACGTGGCTGATCATGCATGATCACGCAGCTACCATGTACTGGTCACATGACTGATCATGCACTGATCACGTGACTGATCATGCAGTGATCACGTGGCTATCATGCACTACTCACGTGGCTGATCATGCAATGATCATGTAGCTACCATGTACAGGTCACGTGAATGATCATACACCCATCAGGTGACTGATCATGCACTGATCACGTGGCTATCATGCACTGATCACGAGACTGATCATGCACTGATCACGTCTATATCATGCACTGATCACATGACTGCCCATGCACTGATCACGTGGATGATCATACACTAATCATGTGACAGATCATGCACTGATCACGTGGCTGATCATGCACTGATACCGTGACTGAGCATGGACTGATCACATGACTATCATGTAGTGATCACGTGACTTAATGGCGCTGATCATGTGACTGATCATGCGCTGATCATGTTTGCTATCATACACTGATCATGTGCCTCTGGAGGCAATAAACAAAGAGCTGAGTAGGCACGAATCAAACAGTCAGCAGGCAATAATCATGGAACTCAGCTGTGAGGAATCATGCTGCTCAGCTGGCAATAATCAAGCAGCTGAGCAGGCAGGAATTACGCAGCACAGCTGGCAATTGTCAAGCAGATGACAGGCAGGAATCGTGCAGCTCAGCTGGCAATTGTCAAGCAGATGAGCAGACAGTAATCACGCAGCTCAGCAGGCCCAGATCACGTGACTGAGCATGCACTGTTCACGTGGCTGATCATACACTGATCACGTGATGATCATGCACTGATCACTTGGATATCATGCACTGATCACGTGGCTGATCATACACTGTTCACGTGTCTGACCATGCACTGATCACGTGGCTGATCATACACTGCTCACGTAACTGATCATGCACTGATCACGTGGCTATCATGCACTGATCACGTGGCTGAACATGCACTGTTCACGTGGCTGATCACACACCTGTCACGTGACATATCATGCACTGATCACGTGGCACTCATGCACTGATCACGTGGCTGATCATACTCTGCTCACGTAACTCATGCACACATCACGTGGCTATCATGCACTGCTCACGTGGCTCGTCATGGAATGATCACGTAGCAACCATATACTGGTCACGTGACTGATCATGCACAGATCACGTAAATGATCATGCACTGTTCACGTGACTGATCATGTACTGATCACGTGACTGATCATGCACTGATCACGTGGCTATCATGCTCTGCTCACGTGGCTGATCATGCAACGATCACGTAGCAACCATGTACTGGTCACGTGACTGATCATGCACTGATCACGTAATTGATCCTGCACTGATCACGTGGCTCATCATGCACTGATCACGTGGCTGACACATGTATCACGTGACTGATCATGCACTGATCACGTGTCTCATGCACTGATCACGTGGCTGTCATGCACTGATCACGTGGATATCATGCACTGATCACGTGGCTGATCACACACGTATCACATGACTGATCATGCACTGATCACGTGGCTATCATGCACTGATCACGTGGCTATCATGCACTGATCACGTGGCTGATCATGCAATGATCACGAGCTACCATGTACTGATCACGTGACTGATCATGCACTGATCACGTAATTGATCATGCACTGATCACGTGGCTGATCATGCACTGATCACGTGGCTGATCATGCACTGATCACGTGACTGATCATGCACTGATCACGTGACTGATCATGCACTGATCACGTGGCTATCATGCACTGATCACGTGGCTGATCATGCACTGATCACGTGCTGATCATGCACTGATCACGTGGCTGATCATGCACTGATCACGTGACTGATCATGCACTGATCACGTGACTGATCATGCACTGATCACGTGGCTATCATGCACTGATCACGTGGCTGATCATGCATGATCACGCAGCTACCATGTACTGATCACATGACTGATCATGCACTGATCACGTGACTGATCATGCACTGATCACGTGGCTATCATGCACTATCACGTGGCTGATCATGCAATGATCATGTAGCTACCATGTACAGGTCACGTGAATGATCATGCACTGATCACGTGACTGATCATGCACTGATCACGTGGCTATCATGCACTGATCACGACTGATCATGCACTGATCACGTCTATATCATGCACTGATCACATGACTGATCATGCACTGATCACGTGGATGATCATGCACTGATCACGTGACTGATCATGCACTGATCACGTGGCTGATCATGCACTGATCACGTGACTCATGCACTGATCACGTGGCTATCATGCACTGATCACGTGGCTGTCATGCACTGATCACGAGCTGATCATATACTGATCACGTGACTGATCATGCACTGATCACGTAACTGATCATGCACTGATCACGTGACTGATCATGCACTGATCACGTGACTGATCATGCACTGATCACGTGGCTATCATGCACTGATCACGTGGCTGATCATGCACTGATCACGTAGCAACCATGCACTGATCACGTGACTGATCATGCACTGATCACGTTGATCATGCACTGATCACGTGGCTCATCATGCACTGATCACGTGGCTGATCACACATGATCACGTGACTGATCATGCACTGATCACGTGGCTGTCATGCACTGATCACGTGGCTGATCATGCACTGATCACGTGGATATCATGCACTGATCACGTGGCTGATCATGCACTGATCACGTGACTGATCATGCACTGATCACGTGGCTATCATGCACTGATCACGTGGCTGATCATGCACTGATCACGTGGCTGATCATGCACTGATCACGTGGCTATCATGCACTGATCACGTGACTGATCATGCACTGATCACGTAATTGATCATGCACTGATCACGTGGCTGATCATGCACTGATCACGTGGCTGATCATGCACTGATCACGTGACTGATCATGCACTGATCACGTGACTGATCATGCACTGATCACGTGGCTGATCATGCACTGATCACGTGGCTCATGCACTGATCACGTGGCTGATCATGCACTGATCACGTGGCTATCATGCACTGATCACGTGGCTGATCATGCACTATCACGTGACTGATCATGCACTGATCACGTGGCTGATCATGCACTGATCACGTGTGATCATGCACTGATCACGTGGCTGATCATGCAATGATCACGTAGCTACCATGCACTGATCACGTGACTGATCATGCACTGATCACGTGGCTATCATGCACTGATCACGTGACTGATCATGCACTGATCACGTCTATATCATGCACTGATCACATGACTGCATGCACTGATCACGTGGATGATCATACACTAATCATGTGACAGATCATGCACTGATCACGTGGCTGATCATGCACTGATACCGTGACTGAGCATGGACTGATCACATGACTATCATGTAGTGATCACGTGACTTAATGGCGCTGATCATGTGACTGATCATGCATGATCATGTTGCTATCATACACTGATCATGTGCCTCTGCTGTGAGGAATCATGCTGCTCAGCTGGCAATAATCAAGCAGCTGAGCAGGCAGGAATTACGCAGCACAGCTGGCAATTGTCAAGCAGATGACAGGCAGGAATCGTGCAGCTCAGCTGGCAATTGTCAAGCAGATGAGCAGACAGTAATCACGCAGCTCAGCAGGCCCAGATCACGTGACTGAGCATGCACTGTTCACGTGGCTGATCATACACTGATCACGTGATGATCATGCACTGATCACTTGGATATCATGCACTGATCACGTGGCTGATCATACACTGTTCACGTGTCTGACCATGCACTGATCACGTGGCTGATCATACACTGCTCACGTAACTGATCATGCACTGATCACGTGGCTATCATGCACTGATCACGTGGCTGAACATGCACTGTTCACGTGGCTGATCACACACCTGTCACGTGACATATCATGCACTGATCACGTGGCACTCATGCACTGATCACGTGGCTGATCATACTCTGCTCACGTAACTCATGCACACATCACGTGGCTATCATGCACTGCTCACGTGGCTCGTCATGGAATGATCACGTAGCTACCATATACTGGTCACGTGACTGATCATGCACAGATCACGTAAATGATCATGCACTGTTCACGTGACTGATCATGTACTGATCACGTGACTGATCATGCACTGATCACGTGGCTATCATGCTCTGCTCACGTGGCTGATCATGCAACGATCACGAGCAACCATGTACTGGTCACGTGACTGATCATGCACTGATCACGTAATGATCCTGCACTGATCACGTGGCTCATCATGCACTGATCACGTGGCTGATCACACTGTATCACGTGACTGATCATGCACTGATCACGTGGCTATCATGCACTGATCACGTGGCTGTCATGCACTGATCACGTGGATATCATGCACTGATCACGTGGCTGATCACACACGTATCACATGACTGATCATGCACTGATCACGTGGCTATCATGCACTGATCACGTGGCTATCATGCACTGATCACGTGGCTGATCATGCACTGATCACGTAGCTACCATGCACTGATCACGTGACTGATCATGCACTGATCACGTGGCTGATCATGCACTGATCACGTGGCTGATCATGCACTGATCATGGCTGATCATGCACTGATCACGTGACTGATCATGCACTGATCACGTGACTGATCATGCACTGATCACGTGGCTATCATGCACTGATCACGTGGCTGATCATGCACTGATCACGTGACTGATCATGCACTGATCACGTGGCTGATCATGCACTGATCACGTGACTGATCATGCACTGATCACGTGGCTGATCATGCACTGATCACGTGACTGATCATGCACTGATCACGTGACTGATCATGCACTGATCACGTGGCTATCATGCACTGATCACGTGGCTGATCATGCATGATCACGCAGCTACCATGCACTGATCACATGACTGATCATGCACTGATCACGACTGATCATGCACTGATCACGTGGCTATCATGCACTGATCACGTGGCTGATCATGCACTGATCACGTAGCTACCATGTACTGGTCACGTGATGATCATACACTGATCACGTGACTGATCATGCACTGATCACGTGGCTATCATGCACTGATCACGTGACTGATCATGCACTGATCACGCTGATCATGCACTGATCACGTGACTGATCATGCACTGATCACGTGGATGATCATGCACTGATCACGTGACTGATCATGCACTGATCACGTGGCTGATCATACACTGATCACGTAACTCATGCACTGATCACGTGGCTATCATGCACTGATCACGTGGCTGTCATGCAATGATCACGTAGCTACCATATACTGTCACGTGACTGATCATGCACTGATCACGTAAATGATCATGCACTGATCACGTGACTGATCATGCACTGATCACGTGACTGATCATGCACTGATCACGTGGCTATCATGCACTGATCACGTGGCTGATCATGCACTGATCACGTGCAATCATGTACTGGTCACGTGACTGATCATGCACTGATCACGTAATTGATCATGCACTGATCACGTGGCTGATCATGCACTGATCACGTGGCTGATCACACATGATCACGTGACTGATCATGCACTGATCACGGGCTATCATGCACTGATCACGTGGCTGTCATGCACTGATCACGTGGATATCATGCACTGATCACGTGGCTGATCATGCACTGATCACGTGACTGATCATGCACTGATCACGTGGCTATCATGCACTGATCACGTGGCTATCATGCACTGATCACGTGGCTGATCATGCACTGATCACGTAGCTACCATGTACTGGTCACGTGACTGATCATGCACTGATCACGTAATTGATCATGCACTGATCACGTGGCTGATCATGCACTGATCACGTGGCTGATCATACACTGATCACGTGACTGATCATGCACTGATCACGTGACTGATCATGCACTGATCACGTGGCTATCATGCACTGATCACGGCTGATCATGCACTGATCACGTGGCTGATCATGCACTGATCACGTGGCTGATCATGCACTGATCACGTGACTGATCATGCACTGATCACGTGGCTATCATGCACTGCTCACGTGGCTGATCATGCATGATCACGCAGCTACCATGTACTGGTCACATGACTGATCATGCACTGATCACGTGACTGATCATGCAGTGATCACGTGGCTATCATGCACTACTCACGTGGCTGATCATGCAATGATCATGTAGCTACCATGTACAGGTCACGTGAATGATCATACACCCATCAGGTGACTGATCATGCACTGATCACGTGGCTATCATGCACTGATCACGAGACTGATCATGCACTGATCACGTCTATATCATGCACTGATCACATGACTGCCCATGCACTGATCACGTGGATGATCATACACTAATCTTGTGACAGATCATGCACTGATCACGTGGCTGATCATGCACTGATACCGTGACTGAGCATGGACTGATCACATGACTATCATGTAGTGATCACGTGACTTAATGGCGCTGATCATGTGACTGATCATGCGCTGATCATGTTTGCTATCATACACTGATCATGTGCCTCTGGAGGCAATAAACAAAGAGCTGAGTAGGCACGAATCAAACAGTCAGCAGGCAATAATCATGGAACTCAGTGTGAGGAATCATGCTGCTCAGCTGGCAATAATCAAGCAGCTGAGCAGGCAGGAATTACGCAGCACAGCTGGCAATTGTCAAGCAGATGACAGGCAGGAATCGTGCAGCTCAGCTGGCAATTGTCAAGCAGATGAGCAGACAGTAATCACGCAGCTCAGCAGGCCCAGATCACGTGACTGAGCATGCACTGTTCACGTGGCTGATCATACACTGATCACGTGATGATCATGCACTGATCACTTGGATATCATGCACTGATCACGTGGCTGATCATACACTGTTCACGTGTCTGACCATGCACTGATCACGTGGCTGATCATACACTGCTCACGTAACTGATCATGCACTGATCACGTGGCTATCATGCACTGATCACGTGGCTGAACATGCACTGTTCACGTGGCTGATCACACACCTGTCACGTGACATATCATGCACTGATCACGTGGCACTCATGCACTGATCACGTGGCTGATCATACTCTGCTCACGTAACTCATGCACACATCACGTGGCTATCATGCACTGCTCACGTGGCTCGTCATGGAATGATCACGTAGCAACCATATACTGGTCACGTGACTGATCATGCAAAGATCACGTAAATGATCATGCACTGTTCACGTGACTGATCATGTACTGATCACGTGACTGATCATGCACTGATCACGTGGCTATCATGCTCTGCTCACGTGGCTGATCATGCACGATCACGCAACCATGTACTGGTCACGTGACTGATCATGCACTGATCACGTAATTGATCCTGCACTGATCACGTGGCTCATCATGCACTGATCACGTGGCTGATCACATGTATCACGTGACTGATCATGCACTGATCACGTGGCTCTCATGCACTGATCACGTGGCTGTCATGCACTGATCACGTGGATATCATGCACTGATCACGTGGCTGATCACACACGTATCACATGACTGATCATGCACTGATCACGTATCATGCACTGATCACGTGGCTATCATGCACTGATCACGTGGCTATCATGCACTGATCACGTGGCTGATCATGCAATGATCACGTAGCTACCATGTACTGGTCACGTGACTGATCATGCACTGATCACGAATTGATCATGCACTGATCATGTGGCTGATCATGCACTGATCACGTGGCTGATCATGCACTGATCACATAACTGATCATGCACTGATCACGTGACTGATCATGCACTGATCACGTGGCTATCATGCACTGATCACGTGGCTGACATACACTGATCACGTGCCTGGTCATGCACTGATCACGTGGCTGATCATGCACTGATCACGTGACTGATCATGCACTGATCACGTGTCTGATCATGCACTGATCACGTGGCTATCATGCACTGCTCACGTGGCTGATCATGCCATGATCACGCAGCTACCATGTACTGGTCACATGACTGATCATGCACTGATCACGTGACTGATCATGCAGTGATCACGTGGCTATCATGAACTACTCACGTGGCTGATCATGCAATGATCATGTAGCTACCATGTACAGGTCACGTGAATGATCATACACCCATCAGGTGACTGATCATGCACTGATCACGTGGCTATCATGCACTGATCACGAGACTGATCATGCACTGATCACGTCTATATCATGCACTGATCACATGACTGCCCATGCACTGATCACGTGGATGATCATACACTAATCTTGTGACAGATCATGCACTGATCACGTGGCTGATCATGCACTGATACCGTGACTGAGCATGGACTGATCACATGACTATCATGTAGTGATCACGTGACTTAATGGCGCTGATCATGTGACTGATCATGCGCTGATCATGTTTGCTATCATACACTGATCATGTGCCTCTGGAGGCAATAAACAAAGAGCTGAGTAGGCACGAATCAAACAGTCAGCAGGCAATAATCATGGAACTCAGCAGGAATCATGCTGCTCAGCTGGCAATAATCAAGCAGCTGAGCAGGCAGGAATTACGCAGCACAGCTGGCAATTGTCAAGCAGATGACAGGCAGGAATCGTGCAGCTCAGCTGGCAATTGTCAAGCAGATGAGCAGACAGTAATCACGCAGCTCAGCAGGCCCAGATCACGTGACTGAGCATGCACTGTTCACGTGGCTGATCATACACTGATCACGTGATGATCATGCACTGATCACGTGGCTGATCATCACTGATCACGTTCGACATGCACTGATCACGTGGCTGATCATACACTGATCACGTGTCTGACCATGCACTGATCACGTGGCTGATCATACACTGCTCAATAACTGATCATGCACTGATCACGTGGCTATCATGCACTGATCACGTGGCTGATCATGCACTGTTCACGTGGCTGATCACACACTGTCACGTGACATATCATGCACTGATCACGTGGCACATGCACTGATCACGTGGCTGATCATACTGATCACGTAACTCATGCACACATCACGTGGCTATCATGCACTGCTCACGTGGCTGATCATGCAACGATCAATAGCAACCATGTACTGGTCACGTGACTGATCATGCACTGATCACGTAATTGATCATGCACTGATCACGTGGCTATCATGCACTGATCACGTGACTGATCACACATGATCACGTGACTGATCATGCACTGATCACGTGGCCATGCACTGATCACGTGGCTGATCATGCACTGATCACGTGGATATCATGCACTGATCACGTGGCTGATCATGCGTATCACATGACTGATCATGCACTGATCACGTGGCTATCATGCACTGATCACGTGGCTATCATGCACTGATCACGTGGCTGATCATGCACTGATCACGTGGCTATCATGCACTGGTCACGTGACTGATCATGCACTGATCACGTAATTGATCATGCACTGATCATGTGGCTGATCATGCACTGATCACGTGGCTGATCATGCACTGATCACGTGCTGATCATGCACTGATCACGTGACTGATCATGCACTGATCACGTGGCTATCATGCACTGATCATCATTGATCATCACTGATCACGTACTGATCATGCACTGATCACGTGGCTATCATGCACTGCTCACGTGGCTGATCATGCCATGATCACGGCTACCATGTACTGGTCACATGACTGATCATGCACTGATCACGTGACTGATCATGCAGTGATCACGTGGCTATCATGCACTACTCACGTGGCTGATCATGCAATGATCATGTAGCTACCATGTACAGGTCACGTGAATGATCATACACCCATCAGGTGACTGATCATGCACTGATCACGTGGCTATCATGCACTGATCACGGACTGATCATGCACTGATCACGTCTATATCATGCACTGATCACATGACTGCCCATGCACTGATCACGTGGATGATCATACACTAATCTTGTGACAGATCATGCACTGATCACGTGGCTGATCATGCACTGATACCGTGACTGAGCATGGACTGATCACATGACTATCATGTAGTGATCACGTGACTTAATGGCGCTGATCATGTGACTGATCATGCGCTGATCATGTTTGCTATCATACACTGATCATGTGCCTCTGGAGGCAATAAACAAAGAGCTGAGTAGGCACGAATCAAACAGTCAGCAGGCAATAATCATGGAACTCAGGTGTGAGGAATCATGCTGCTCAGCTGGCAATAATCAAGCAGCTGAGCAGGCAGGAATTACGCAGCACAGCTGGCAATTGTCAAGCAGATGACAGGCAGGAATCGTGCAGCTCAGCTGGCAATTGTCAAGCAGATGAGCAGACAGTAATCACGCAGCTCAGCAGGCCCAGATCACGTGACTGAGCATGCACTGTTCACGTGGCTGATCATACACTGATCACGTGATGATCATGCACTGATCACTTGGATATCATGCACTGATCACGTGGCTGATCATACACTGTTCACGTGTCTGACCATGCACTGATCACGTGGCTGATCATACACTGCTCACGTAACTGATCATGCACTGATCACGTGGCTATCATGCACTGATCACGTGGCTGAACATGCACTGTTCACGTGGCTGATCACACACCTGTCACGTGACATATCATGCACTGATCACGTGGCACTCATGCACTGATCACGTGGCTGATCATACTCTGCTCACGTAACTCATGCACACATCACGTGGCTATCATGCACTGCTCACGTGGCTCGTCATGGAATGATCACGTAGCAACCATATACTGGTCACGTGACTGATCATGCAAAGATCACGTAAATGATCATGCACTGTTCACGTGACTGATCATGTACTGATCACGTGACTGATCATGCACTGATCACGTGGCTATCATGCTCTGCTCACGTGGCTGATCATGCAACGATCACGTAGCAACCATGTACTGGTCACGTGACTGATCATGCACTGATCACGTAATTGATCCTGCACTGATCACGTGGCTCATCATGCACTGATCACGTGGCTGATCACACATGTATCACGTGACTGATCATGCACTGATCCCGTGGCTCATGCACTGATCACGTGGCTGTCATGCACTGATCACGTGGATATCATGCACTGATCATGGCTGATCACACACGTATCACATGACTGATCATGCACTGATCACGTGGCTATCATGCACTGATCACGTGGCTATCATGCACTGATCACGTGGCTGATCAGGCAATGATCACGTAGCTGCCATGTACTGGTCACGTGACTGATCATGCACTGATCACGTAATTGATCATGCACTGATCATGTGGCTGATCATGCACTGATCACGTGGCTGATCATGCACTGATCACATAACTGATCATGCACTGATCACGTGACTGATCATGCACTGATCACGTGGCTATCATGCACTGATCACTTGGCTGGACATGCACTGATCACGTGCCTGGTCATGCACTGATCACGTGGCTGATCATGCACTGATCACGTGACTGATCATGCACTGATCACGTGCTGATCATGCACTGATCACGTGACTGATCATGCACTGATCACGTCTGATCATGCACTGATCACGTGGCATCATGCACTGCTCACGTGGCTGATCATGCCATGATCACGCAGCTATCATGCACTGATCACATGACTGATCATGCACTGATCACGTGACTGATCATGCACTGATCACGGCTATCATGCACTGATCACGTGGCTGATCATGCAATGATCACGTAGCTACCATGTACTGATCACGTGAATGATCATGCACCGATCAGGTGACTGATCATGCACTGATCACGTGGCTATCATGCACTGATCACGTGACTGATCATGCACTGATCACGTCTATATCATGCACTGATCACGTGACTGCATGCACTGATCACGTGGCTGATCATGCACTGATCACGTGACAGATCATGCACTGATCACGTGGCTGATCATGCACTGATCACGTGACTCATGCACTGATCACGTGGCTATCATGCACTGATCACGTGGCTGATCATGCAATGATCACGTAGCTACCATATACTGGTCACGTGACTGATCATGCACTGATCACGAATGATCATGCACTGATCACGTGGCTGATCATGCACTGATCACGTGACTGATCATGCACTGATCACGTGGCTATCATGCACTGCACGTGGCTGATCATGCACTGATCACGTAGCAACCATGTACTGGTCACGTGACTGATCATGCACTGATCACGTAATGATCATGCACTGATCACGTGGCTGATCATGCACTGATCACGTGGCTGATCACACTGATCACGTGACTGATCATGCACTGATCACGTGGCTCTCATGCACTGATCACGTGGCTGATCATGCACTGATCACGTGGCTATCATGCACTGATCACGTGGCTGATCATGCACTGATCATGACTGATCATGCACTGATCACGTGACTATCATGCACTGATCACGTGGCTATCATGCACTGATCATGTGGCTGATCATGCACTGATCACGTAGCTACCATGTACTGGTCACGTGACTGATCATGCACTGATCACGTAATTGATCATGCACTGATCACGTGGCTGATCATGCACTGATCACGTGGCTGATCATGCACTGATCACGTAACTGATCATGCACTGATCACGTGACTGATCATGCACTGATCACGTGGCTATCATGCACTGATCACTTGGCTGATCATGCACTGATCACGTGACTGATCATGCACTGATCACGTGGCTATCATGCACTGCTCACGTGGCTGATCATGCCATGATCACGCAGCTACCATGTACTGGTCACATGACTGATCATGCACTGATCACGTGACTGATCATGCACTGATCACGTGGCTATCATGCACTACTCACGTGGCTGATCATGCAATGATCATGTAGCTACCATGTACAGGTCACGTGAATGATCATACACCCATCAGGTGACTGATCATGCACTGATCACGTGGCTATCATGCACTGATCACGAGACTGATCATGCACTGTTCACGTCTATATCATGCACTGATCACATGACTGCCCGTGCACTGATCACGTGGATGATCATACACTAATCTTGTGACAGATCATGCACTGATCACGTGGCTGATCATGCACTGATACCGTGACTGAGCATGGACTGATCACATGACTATCATGTAGTGATCACGTGACTTAATGGCGCTGATCATGTGACTGATCATGCGCTGATCATGTTTGCTATCATACACTGATCATGTGCCTCTGGAGGCAATAAACAAAGAGCTGAGTAGGCACGAATCAAACAGTCAGCAGGCAATAATCATGGAACTCAGGTGTGAGGAATCATGCTGCTCAGCTGGCAATAATCAAGCAGCTGAGCAGGCAGGAATTACGCAGCACAGCTGGCAATTGTCAAGCAGATGACAGGCAGGAATCGTGCAGCTCAGCTGGCAATTGTCAAGCAGATGAGCAGACAGTAATCACGCGGCTCAGCAGGCCCATCACGTGACTGAGCATGCACTGTTCACGTGGCTGATCATACACTGATCACGTGATGATCATGCACTGATCACTTGGATATCATGCACTGATCACGTGGCTGATCATGCACTGTTCACGTGTCTGACCATGCACTGATCACGTGGCTGATCATACGCTGCTCACGTAACTGATCATGCACTGATCACGTGGCTATCATGCACTGATCACGTGGCTGAACATGCACTGTTCACGTGGCTGATCACACACCTGTCACGTGACATATCATGCACTGATCACGTGGCACTCATGCACTGATCACGTGGCTGATCATACTCTGCTCACGTAACTCATGCATCACGTGGCTATCATGCACTGCTCACGTGGCTCGTCATGGAATGATCACGTAGCAACCATATACTGGTCACGTGACTGATCATGCAAATCACGTAAATGATCATGCACTGTTCACGTGACTGATCATGTACTGATCACGTGACTGATCATGCACTGACCACGTGGCTATCATGCTCTGCTCACGTGGCTGATCATGCAGCGATCACGTAGCAACCATGTACTGGTCACGTGACTGATCATGCACTGATCACGTAATTGATCCTGCACTGATCACGTGGCTCATCATGCACTGATCACGTGGCTGATCACACATGATCACGTGACTGATCATGCACTGATCACATGACTCTCATGCACTGATCACGTGGCTGTCATGCACTGATCACGTGGATATCATGCACTGATCACGTGGCTGATCACGCATATCACATGACTGATCATGCACTGATCACGTGGCTATCATGCACTGATCACGTGGCTGATCATGCACTGATCACGTGGCTGATCAGGCAATGATCACGTAGCTACCATGTACTGGTCACGTGACTGATCATGCACTGAGCACGTGACTGATCATGCACTGATAATGTGGCTGATCATGCACTGATCACGTGGCTGATCATACACTGATCACGTGACTGATCATGCACTGATCACGTGGCTGATCATGCACTGATCACGTGGCTGATCATGCACTGATCACGTGGCTGAACATACACTAATCACGTGCCTGATCATGCACTGATCACGTGGCTGATCATGCACTGATCACGTGACTGATCATGCACTGTCACGTGGCTGATCATGCACTGATCACGTGACTGATCATGCACTGATCACGTGGCTGATGCACTGATCACGTGGCTATCATGCACTGATCACGTGGCTGATCATGCATGATCAGCATTACCATGTACTGTCACATGACTGATCATGCACTGATCACGTGACTGATCATGCACTGATCACGTGGCTATCATGCACTGACTCGTGGCTGATCATGCACATGATCATGCTTGGCTACCATGTACAGGTCGTGAATGATCATACACTGATCAGGTGACTGATCATGCACTGATCACGTGGCTATCATACTGATCACGTGACTGATCATGCACTGATCCCGTCTATCATGCACTGATCACATGACTGCCATGCACTGATCACGTGGCTGATCACACACTAATCACGTGACAGATCATGCACTGATCACGTGGCTGATCATACTCTCCGCGTACTCATGCACATCACGTGGCTATCATGCACTGCTCGTGGCTGTCATGCAATGATCACGTAGCAACCATATACTGGTCACGTGACTGATCATGCACTGATCACGTAAATGATCATGCACTGATCGTGACTGATCATGCACTGATCACGTGACTGATGCACTGACCACGTGGCTATCATGCTCTGCTCGTGGCTGATCATGCAATGATCACATGAACGACATGTACTGGTCACGTGACTGATCATGCACTGATCACGTAATTGATCATGCTGATCACGTGGCTCATCGCACTGATCACGTGGCTGATCACGCATGTATCACGTGACTGATCATGCACTGATCACGTGGCTCTCATGCACTGATCACGTGATTCATCATGCACTGATCACGTGGATATCATGCACTGATCACGTGGCTGATCATACGTATCATGACTGATCATGCACTGATCACGTGGCTATCATGCACTGATCACGTGGCTATCATACTGATCATCATGTTGATCAGCTGCAATGATCACGTGGCTACCGTATTGCTGATCGTGGCTGATCATGCTGATCACGTTGATCATGCACTGATCATGTGGCTGATCATGCACTGATCACGTGGCTGATCGCCACTGATCACATGACTGATCATGCACTGATCCGTGACTGATCATCACTGATCCGTGGCTGATCATGCTGATCACTTGGCGGACATATCACTGATCACGTGCGCAATCAATGCACTGATCATGCACATCACGCATCATGCACTGATCATGTTCGATCATGCACTGATCACGTGGCTATCATGCACTGCTCACGTGGCTGATCATGCATGATCACGCGCTACATGTACTGGTCACATGACTGATCATGCACTGATCACGTGACTGATCATGCAGATCACGTGGCTATCATGAACTACTCACGTGGCTGATCATGCAATGATCATGTAGCTACCATGTACAGGTCACGTAGATGATCATACACCATCAGGTGACTGATCATGCACTGATCACGTGGCTATCATGCACTGATCACGTGGCTGATCATGCACTATTCACGTCTATATCATGCACTGATCACATGACTGCCGTGCACTGATCACGTGGATGATCATACACTAATCTTGTGACAGATCATGCACTGATCACGTGGCTGATCATGCACTGATGCGTGACTGAGCATGGACTGATCACATGACTATCATGGTCCGTGACTTAATGGCGCTGATCATGTGACTGATCATGCGCTGATCATGTTTGCTATCATACACTGATCATGTGCCTCTGGAGGCAATAAACAAAGAGCTGAGTAGGCACGAATCAAACAGTCAGCAGGCAATAATCATGGAACTCAGGTGTGAGGAATCATGCTGCTCAGCTGGCAATAATCAAGCAGCTGAGCAGGCAGGATTCGCAGCACAGCTGGCAATTGTCAAGCAGATGACAGGCAGGAATCGTGCAGCTCAGCTGGCAATTGTCAAGCAGATGAGCAGACAGTAATCACGCAGCTCAGCAGGCCCAGATCACGTGACTGAGCATGCACTGTTCACGTGGCTGATCATACACTGATCACGTGATCATGTGCTGATCACTTGGATATCATGCACTGATCACGTGGCTGATCATACACTGTTCGCGTGTCTGACCATGCACTGATCACGTGGCTGATCATACACTGCTCACGTAACTGATCATGCACTGATCACGTGGCTATCATGCACTGATCACGTGGCTGAACATGCACTGTTCACGTGGCTGATCACACACCTGTCGTGACATATCATGCACTGATCACGTGCTCATGCACTGATCACGTGGCTGATCATACTCTGCTCACGTAACTCATGCACACATCACGTGGCTATCATGCACTGCTCACGTGGCCGTCATGGAATGATCACGTAGCAACCATATACTGGCACGTGACTGATCATGCAAGATCACGTAAAGATCATGCACTGTCACGTGACTGATCATGCTGATCACGTGACTGATCATGCACTGATCACGTGGCTATCATGCTCTGATCACGTGGCTGATCATGCACACGATCACGTAGCAACCATGCTGGTCACGTGACTGATCATGCACTGATCACGTAATTGATCCTGCACTGATCACGTGGCTCATCATGCACTGATCACGTGGCTGCATATCACACGTGACTGATCATGCACTGATCACGTGGCTCTCATGCACTGATCACGTGGCTGTCATGCACTGATCACGTGGATATCATGCACTGATCACGTGGCTGATCACGCATATCCGTGACTGATCATGCACTGATCACGTGGCTATCATGCACTGATCGCGTGGCTATCATGCACTGATCACGTGGCTGATCAGGCAATGATCACGTGGCTACCATGTACTGGTCACGTGACTGATCATGCACTGATCACGTGACTGATCATGCACTGTCATGTGGCTGATCATGCAGATCACGTGGCTGATCATACACTGATCACATAACTGATCATGCACTGATCACGTGACTGATCATGCACTGATCGCGTGGCTATCATGCACTGATCATGGCTGACATGCTGATCACGTATGTCATGCACTGATCGTGGCTGATCATGCACTGATCGCGTGCCTGATCATGCACTGATCACGTGGCTGATCATGCACTGATCACGTGTGATCATGCACTGATCTCGTGTCTGATCATGCACTGATCACGTGGCTATCATGCACTGCTCACGTGGCTGATCATGCCCTGATCACGCAGCTACCATATGCTGGTCACATGACTGATCATGCACTGATCACGTGACTGATCATGCAGTGATCGCGTGGCTATCATGAACTACTCACGTGGCTGATCATGCAATGATCATGTAGCTACCATGTACAGGTCACGTGAATGATCATACACCCATCAGGTGACTGATCATGCACTGATCACGTGGCTATCATGCACTGATCACGGACTGATCATGCACTGTTCACGTCTATATCATGCACTGATCACATGACTGCCCGTGCACTGATCACGTGGATGATCATACACTAATCTTGTGACAGATCATGCACTGATCACGTGGCTGATCATGCACTGATACCGTGACTGAGCATGGACTGATCACATGACTATCATGTAGTGATCACGTGACTTAATGGGCTGATCATGTGACTGATCATGCGCTGATCATGTTTGCTATCATACACTGATCATGTGCCTCTGGAGGCAATAAACAAAGAGCTGAGTAGGCACGAATCAAACAGTCAGCAGGCAATAATCATGGAACTCAGGTGTGAGGAATCATGCTGCTCAGCTGGCAATAATCAAGCAGCTGAGCAGGCAGGAATTACGCCACAGCTGGCAATTGTCAAGCAGATGACAGGCAGGAATCGTGCAGCTCAGCTGGCAATTGTCAAGCAGATGAGCAGACAGTAATCACGCAGCTCAGCAGGCCCAGATCACGTGACTGAGCATGCACTGTTCACGTGGCTGATCATACACTGATCACGTGATGATCATGCACTGATCACTTGGATATCATGCACTGATCGCGTGGCTGATCACACTGTTCACGTGTCTGACCATGCACTGATCACGTGGCTGATCATGCACTGCTCCACGTAACTGATCATGCACTGATCACGTGGCTATCATGCACTGATCGCGTGGCTGAACATGCACTGTTCACGTGGCTGATCACACACCTGTCACGTGACATATCATGCACTGATCACGTGGCACTCATGCACTGATCACGTGGCTGATCATCCTCTGCTCACGTAACTCATGCACACATCACGTGGCTATCATGCACTGCTCACGTGGCTGTCATGGAATGATCACGTAGCAACCATATACTGGTCACGTGACTGATCATGCAAAGATCACGTAAATGATCATGCACTGTTCACGTGACTGATCATGTACTGATCACGTGACTGATCATGCACTGATCACGTGGCTATCATGCTCTGCTCACGTGGCTGATCATGCAACGATCACGTGTGGCCATGTACTGGTCACGTGACTGATCATGCACTGATCACGTAATTGATCCTGCACTGATCACGTGGCTCATCATGCACTGATCACGTGGCTGATCACACATGTATCACGTGACTGATCATGCACTGATCCGTGGCTCTCATGCACTGATCACGTGGCTGTCATGCACTGATCACGTGGATATCATGCACTGATCACGTGGCTGATCCACACTATCACATGACTGATCATGCACTGATCACGTGGCTATCATGCACTGATCACGTGGCTATCATGCACTGATCACGTGGCTGATCATGCAATGATCACGTGGCTACCATGTACTGGTCACGTGACTGATCATGCACTGATCACGTAATTGATCATGCACTGATCATGTGGCTGATCATGCACTGATCACGTGGCTGATCATACACTGATCACATAACTGATCATGCACTGATCACGTGACTGATCATGCACTGATCACGTGGCTATCATGCACTGATCACGTGGCTGACATGCACTGATCACGTGCCTGATCATGCACTGATCACGTGACTGATCATGCACTGATCACGTGACTGATCATGCACTGATCACGTGGCTATCATGCACTGCTCACGTGGCTGATCATGCCATGATCGCAGCTACCATGTACTGGTCACGTGACTGATCATGCACTGATCACGTGACTGATCATGCACTGATCACGTGGCTATCATGAACTGACTCGTGGCTGATCATGCAATGATCATGTAGCTACTGCATGTACAGGTCACGTGAATGATCATACACCCATCATGTGACTGATCATGCACTGATCGCGTGGCTGATCATGCACTGATCCGTGACTGAGCATGGACTGATCACATGACTATCATGCAGTGATCACGTGACTTAATGGCGCTGATCATGTGACTGATCATGCGCTGATCATGTTTGCTATCATACACTGATCATGTGCCTCTGGAGGCAATAAACAAAGAGCTGAGTAGGCACGAATCAAACAGTCAGCAGGCAATAATCATGGAACACAGGTGTGAGGAATCATGCTGCTCAGCTGGCAATAATCAAGCAGCTGAGCAGGCAGGAAGCAGCACAGCTGGCAATGTCAAGCAGATGACAGGCAGGAATCGTGCAGCTCAGCTGGCAATTGTCAAGCAGATGAGCAGACAGTAATCACGCAGCTCAGCAGGCCCAGATCACGTGACTGAGCATGCACTGTTCACGTGGCTGATCATATACTGATCACGTGATCATGTACTGATCTTGGATATCATGCACTGATCACGTGGCTGATCATACACTGTTCACGTGTCTGACCATGCACTGATCACGTGGCTGATCATACACTGCTCACGTAACTGATCATGCACTGATCACGTGGCTATCATGCACTGATCACGTGGCTGAACATGCACTGTTCACGTGGCTGATCACACACCTGTCACGTGACATATCATGCACTGATCGCGTGGCACTCATGCACTGATCACGTGGCTGATCATACTCTGCTCACGTAACTCATGCACACATCCGTGGCTATCATGCACTGCTCACGTGGCTCGTCATGGAATGATCACGTGGCAACCATATACTGGTAACGTGACTGATCATGCAAAGATCACGTAAATGATCATGCACTGTTCACGTGACTGATCATGTACTGATCGCGTGACTGATCATGCACTGACCGCGTGGCTATCATGCTCTGCTCACGTGGCTGATCATGCAACGATCACGTAGCAACCATGTACTGGTCACGTGACTGATCATGCACTGATCACGTAATTGATCCTGCACTGATCACGTGGCTCATCATGCACTGATCACGTGGCTGATCACACATGTATCACGTGACTGATCATGCACTGATCCCGTGGCTCTCATGCACTGATCACGTGGCTGTCATGCACTGATCACGTGGATATCATGCACTGATCATGTGGCTGATCACCCACGTATCACATGACTGATCATGCACTGATCACGTGGCTATCATGCACTGATCACGTGGCTATCATGCACTGATCACGTGGCTGATCAGGCAATGATCACGTGCTACATGTACTGGTCACGTGACTGATCATGCACTGAGCACATAATTGATCATGCACTGATCATGTGGCTGATCATGCACTGATCACGTGGCTGATCATACACTGATCACATAACTGATCATGCACTGATCGCGTGACTGATCATGCACTGATCACGTGGCTGTCATGCACTGATCACTTGGCTGGACATACACTGATCGCGTGCCTGGTCATGCACTGATCACGTGGCTGATCATGCACTGATCGCGTGACTGATCATGCGCTGATCTCGTGTCTGATCATGCACTGATCGCGTGGCTATCATGCACTGCTCACGCATGGCTGATCATGCCATGATCACGCAGCTACCATGTACTGGTCACATGACTGATCATGCACTGATCGCGTGACTGATCATGCAGTGATCACGTGGCTATCATGAACTACTCACGTGGCTGATCATGCAATGATCGTAGCTACCATGTACAGGTCACGTGAATGATCATACACCCATCAGGTGACTGATCATGCACTGATCACGTGGCTATCATGCACTGATCACGAGACTGATCATGCACTGTTCACGTCTATATCATGCACTGATCACATGACTGCCCGTGCACTGATCACGTGGATGATCATACACTAATCTTGTGACAGATCATGCACTGATCACGTGGCTGATCATGCACTGATACCGTGACTGAGCATGGACTGATCACATGACTATCATGTAGTGATCACGTGACTTAATGGCGCTGATCATGTGACTGATCATGCGCTGATCATGTTTGCTATCATACACTGATCATGTGCCTCTGGAGGCAATAAACAAAGAGCTGAGTAGGCACGAATCAAACAGTCAGCAGGCAATAATCATGGAACACAGGTGTGAGGAATCATGCTGCTCAGCTGGCAATAATCAAGCAGCTGAGCAGGCAGGAATTCGCAGCACAGCTGGCAATTGTCAAGCAGATGACAGGCAGGAATCGTGCAGCTCAGCTGGCAATTGTCAAGCAGATGAGCAGACAGTAATCACGCAGCTCAGCAGGCCCAGATCACGTGACTGAGCATGCACTGTTCGCGTGGCTGATCATACACTGATCACGTGATGATCATGCACTGATCACTTGGATATCATGCACTGATCACGTGGCTGATCATACACTGTTCACGTGTCTGACCATGCACTGATCACGTGGCTGATCATACACTGCTCACGTAACTGATCATGCACTGATCACGTGGCTATCATGCACTGATCACGTGGCTGAACATGCACTGTTCACGTGGCTGATCACACACTGTCACGTGACATATCATGCACTGATCATGGCACTCATGCACTGATCACGTGGCTGATCATACTCTCTCACGTAACTCATGCACATCACGTGGCTATCATGCACTGCTCACGTGGCTGTCATGGAATGATCACGTGGCAACCATACTGGTCACGTGCACAGATCATACATGAGATCACGATCACTGATCATGCACTGATCACGTGGCTATCATGCACTGCTCACGTGGCTGATCATGGCTGATCGCACAGCCAGCAACCATGTACTGGTCACGTGACTGATCATGCACTGATCACGTGATTGATCCTGCACTGATCACGTGGCCATCATGCACTGATCACGTGGCTGATCACACATGTATCACGTGACTGATCATGCACTGATCGTCCGTGGCTCTCATGCACTGATCACGTGGCTGTCATGCACTGATCACGTGGATATCATGCACTGATCACGTGGCTGATCACACTGCGTATCACATGACTGATCATGCACTGATCACGTGGCTATCATGCACTGATCACGTGGCTATCATGCACTGATCACGTGGCTGATCATGCAATGATCACGTGGCTACCATGTACTGGTCACGTGACTGATCATGCACTGATCATAATTGATCATGCACTGATCATGTGGCTGATCATGCACTGATCACGTGGCTGATCATGCACTGATCACGTGGCTGATCATGCACTGATCACGTGACTGATCATGCACTGATCACGTGGCTATCATGCACTGATCACTTGGCTGACATGCACTGATCACGTGCCTGGTCATGCACTGATCACGTGGCTGATCATGCACTGATCACATGACTGATCATGCACTGATCACGTGTCTGATCATGCACTGATCACGTGGCTATCATGCACTGATCACGTGGCTGATCATGCCTGATCACGTGGCTACCATCATGCTGATCACGTGACTGATCATGCACTGATCACGTGACTGATCATGCAGTGATCACGTGGCTATCATGCACTACTCACGTGGCTGATCATGCAATGATCATGTGGCTACCATGTACAGGTCACGTGAATGATCATACACCCATCAGTGACTGATCATGCACTGATCACGTGGCTATCATGCACTGATCACGAGACTGATCATGCACTGTTCACGTCTATATCATGCACTGATCACATGACTGCCCATGCACTGATCACGTGGATGATCATACACTAATCTTGTGACAGATCATGCACTGATCACGTGGCTGATCATGCACTGATACCGTGACTGATCATGGACTGATCACATGACTATCATGTAGTGATCATGACTTAATGGCGCTGATCATGTGACTGATCATGCGCTGATCATGTTTGCTATCATACACTGATCATGTGCCTCCAGGCAATAAACAGAGCTGAGTAACACGAATCAAACAGTCAGCAGGCAATAATCATGGAACTCAGGTGTGATGAATCATGCTGCTCAGCTGGCAATAATCAAGCAGCTGAGCAGGCAGAATTCATGCAGCACAGCTGGCAATTGTCAAGCAGATGACAGCAGGAATCAGTGCAGCTCAGCTGGCAATTGTCAAGCAGATGAGCAGACAGTAATCACTGCACTCAGCAGGCCCTGATCACGTGACTGAGCATGCACTGTTCACGTGGCTGATCATACACTGATCACGTGATGATCATGCACTGATCATGGATATCATGCACTGATCACGTGGCTGATCATACACTGTTCACGTGTCTGACCATGCACTGATCACGTGGCTGATCATACACTGCTCACGTAACTGATCATGCACTGATCACGTGGCTATCATGCACTGATCACGTGGCTGATCATGCACTGATCACGTGGCTGATCACACCTCATCACGTGACATATCATGCACTGATCACGTGGCACTCATGCACTGATCACGTGGCTGATCATACTCTGATCACGTAACTCATGCACACATCACGTGGCTATCATGCACTGCTCATAATGGCGCATGCATGGAATGATCACGTACTAACCATATACTGGTCACGTGACTGATCATGCAGATCACGTAAATGATCATGCACTGATCACGTGACTGATCATGCACTGATCACGTGACTGATCATGCACTGATCACGTGGCTATCATGCACTGCTCACGTGGCTGATCATGCACGATCACATGTAACCATGTACTGATCACTGACTGATCATGCACTGATCACGTAGGCCATCATGCACTGATGCGTGGCTGATCATGCACTGATCGTGGCTGATCACACATGTATCACGTGACTGATCATGG